>NC_051232.1:26585438-26885438 GCF_015220715.1 Pygocentrus nattereri | reverse complement strand
TGCTTAATGAGGTAGGGACTAGAAAAAAACAAACAAACAAAAAGAGCAATTAATAGTTTCATTAGTACATGAGTACAGTTTCTAAGACTATATGCTAAAACATTGGCTATCATAGCTGTAGATGCATACACTTCCTATCAAATTTCCAACACTGGAAAGTTGTTACTGTTCAAAAGATGGAAATCAGTGTTTTCAAGAACCATAAAAATAATATTAGTAGCAATAACAACCTTGTTAGTTGAAAATAATAGAAAATTCTGTAATAAGTCACTACATAAAAGGAATTACACTGTTTTTTTTCTCAAAATTTAACATAATTAAATCAGGTGAATGAACGACACAACAATGAACCAGACATCAGGGAGTGTATTCATTTCGTGTGATAACCTTGCGTGAGGGAGCTTTTAAAGACGTTTATTAAACAAGATTAAATGTCAGACATCTGGTTCCTATCAGCACCATTGTGAACGATTCTGAGTGAGTGAATTTCTGTAGAATGAAGCATTTCACATTAAACCACTCTGAATTATAAATCTAAGAGTGTTGTGTCAGCAGAAAGTGCCTACTGAATGTAGTCAGAACCTACCTAGAATGTCAATCCTCCTATCACACTGGTCCTTTCCATCACAAGAGCAGTAGTACCAGCCTCGGTCATTGTACACAGCAGACGTTATAGTGAGGGACACGTCTCCTCCTCTGATCTTCTCTTCAGAACATTCAATCCTGTCCCTAAACTCTGGAGCTACAGTGCATTTCCCTTCAGAAAACTCAAAAATCTGAAAAATCTGAAAAACCTCTATGCCTTTACTCCACCAGGTGACTGTAGAACAGTTCACATGACAAGAGACGGTGGCGCTTTGTCCAAGCTGCACCGTCACAGCATCAGTAACTGAAGGCATGGTAAGCAGGGCTGGAAGACAAAATCCATTTACTCGTTAAAACAAATGTTCATTTCCTACATCAAAAAAAATTGCCCTTCATGTTCCATCAAAATTGCATGATGAATGGACAAACAGAATTGGTCCAAAATAAATTGGTAGAAACATTTCTTCATTTAGTTTCATTAAAAAATTAAGAATGTTTTTCTCTGTCCTGCAAAATGACCTTTTTGTAGATATGAGGTTTTGTTCGGAGAGCAGCTGATCCCTTAAGTCAGCCCTGTCAAACTTGGAACCTTCCAGGCCAAAATGCTGCAGTGATTAGCGCTCACCCTAATCCAACACTGTGATTTCAGCTCATGAAGGCCTTGCTAATCAGCTGAATGAGCTGAATCAGGTGTGTTTAATGAGGCAGCAAACTGAAGCCTGCAGTGTTTTGGCTCATGAGGACTGGAGCTTTACACATGTGCCTTAAAGAAACCTCAAAAAGACATAAAATACATTTTAAAAGTGAATAAAAAAAATAAATTGGTGCTTTCCTATTTATTTGGTGTTCTGGTTAAAACGGCTTAAAAAAATAAAAAAAATCAAGTGTATGCATAAATCAAGGACTTCCCTTGGCTGTATCTGTCTAAAAAATTCTGATTGTATAACTTTCCATTGGCTCTTTAAACCAAAACTTTAAAAAAATGAAATCAGTGAAGCAAAAAAATTGAAATAGCAAATAAAATGAAGTAAAAATAACAGACGTGGTTTTTTTATTATTACACAGAAATCATTTGGTCTTCTCTGAGGGTCCAGAAGGCCCTGAGAGTTCTCCTCTGCTAAAGAGATGTTTGGTTCATTTAGAGCTGCCCTTGTTTTTTTGAGATCAGGCAGTGTTAGGAGGAATTCTGAAGGCCTGCACTAAGTTACAGTGGCAACTAATTAGGGGTGTAGCAGTGCATCATGATATCACGGTGTCACGGTGCATTCTTACACCCCGAGTTAGCCTGGTGTTACCGAAGACCTGAAGAGCTCCTGATTAGCTGCTGTGTGAGACTAGGCTGCGTTTAGGAGGAACTATGATATGTGAAGCAGGACTAGAAGATAATTCTAGAAGGAATTCAAGACTCGTGGAAGAAGCATAGATAACCTGTGGTATGCAGATGACACGACGCTCAGAGTGGAAAGATCTGTTCTCCGCACAATGGTACTTTTAATTGACACGGACTTTGAGTGTCCCTGCACCTTAATTATGTTCATTTTAATAAAACAAATGATTGGACATTCCATTCGTTTCACTACCAAAACAACCACAACACTACAGACACGTTACCAAAAGTTTCAGTACCGGCTGAATCAGTAGTGACAGTCTTAGCTGATGTTGATGATGACTAGCAAACACATGATTATTATTTATTTATTACTTAAATCATAAAAACATCCAAAATGTTTACTTAATTATAGAAAATATGTATAGACCAGCTGCCCACGCCCCAGCTACCGCCACCTGCCTTGGACTAGTCGCCCACCCTACACTGGTGTTCTCATAGACTCCTAGCTATTCCTACTACTAATACTACTGCTATTAATATTAATAGTATAAACACTTGTAGGTATTCTGTCCGGCATTCCGCGGGGGAGCAAGCCCACCTGCGTTAACACCCAGGAGAGGGAGCAGTGAGTGCATCCCTGACAGAGCCTCTCACGTGTCGTCCCAAAACCTGTAATCACCTGAATGCCGTGAAGCAGCAGCTAAGCAGGTAAGACCGGTTAGGGGGAGTTACAGAGCTCAGCTTACTGTGAGAATTTCCATAGATCACGTTCTCTTTTAAAAGTGTTAAAACGGCTACAAACAACAAAAACATCTCTTTTGTTTGTGTTCTGTGGGTGTTGCGGGTGAAAGAAGTGAGGCCCGGCTCTTCGTGTTGGATCTGTGTCAGACACCCGGGATCCCGTGTAAAGCTGTTCGGGTCATTATTCAGTCGGTTCTGTTAACAGGTGCAGACTCACCGAGGAAGCCCAGTAAAGTCCAGCGTCTGTGCCGCATCGTGTCTCTGTCAGCCGGAGAGTCTGGCCTGCGGTCGTTGACGTTAGTGTGCGCTGTTTTTGTTAATGTCAGCCCGGAGTGTCGGAACGCCTGTGACTCCATTAAAGTGTCTGTGCTTTCACTTTCAAGCGCTGCCCGTTTTCAGAGTCTTTGACAGAGGAGGCTGTGACGAGGACTGGAACGTAACGCCGTGGGGGAAAAAGTACAAGGCGCTGTAAAGGCAAGTTCACTGTTAATTACAGAGCCCCGCTGATGACACCATGTATAAATAAAAATAATGCGTGGCCACGACTTAGTAAGGCGTGGGAACAAGACTCTGATGTGTGGCCACGACTTAGTAAGGTGTGGGAACGAGGTCCTAGTATGTGGCCACAATTTAGTAAGGAATGATCTCATTCCCACACATGGCCATGCTTTACGATCTTGTTTCCATGTTTTACTGAGTTGTTGCCATGCATTAAGATCTGTTCCCACGCGTTAATAAGTCGTGGCCACGCATTGGTTTTTTTTCGTATGATGTGTCACCAGCAGGGCTTCGTACTTCGTTGATATTTGCTGTAATATTGTAATAAACTGAATAGTAAGTCAGTGCTGTGTTCTGATATTAAAAGTTTGTACATTTTGATGAGTATTTTCTCACTCTCTCTCTCCCTCTCTCTCTCGCACTCTCTCGCTCTCACTCTCTCTCTCCCTCTCTCTCTCACACGCTCTCGCTCTCACTCTCTCTTCTTCTCTCTCTTGCACTCTCTCGCTCTCACTCTCTCTCTCCCCCTCTCTCTCACATGCTCTCGCTCTCACTCTCTCTTCTCTCTCTCGCACTCTCTCGCTCTCACTCTCTCTCGCACTCTCGGTCTCTCTCTCTCTTTCTTTCTCTCTCTCTCGCTCTCTCTCTCTTCTCACACTCTCTCTCGCACTCTCTCGACTCTTTCTGTCTCGCTCTCTCTTCTCACACACTCTCTCTCTCTCACACTCTCTCGCACTCTCTCTCTTTCACACTCTCTCGCTCTCTCTCTCGCACTCTCTCGCGCTCTCTCTCTCTTTCTCATTCGCTCTCTCTCTCTCTCACACTCTCTCGCTCTCTCTTCTCACACTCTCTCTCGCTCTCTCTCTCTTCTCACACTCTCTCTCTCACTCTTCTTACACTCTCTGTTTCTCTCTCTCTCTCTCTCTCTCTCTCTCTATCTCTCTCGCTCTCTCTTCTCACACTCTCTCTCGCTCTCTCTCTCTTCTCACACTCTCTCTCTCTCTCTCTCTCTCTCTCTCTCTTCTCACACTCTCTCTCTCACTCTTCTTACACTCTCTGTTTCTCTCTCTCTCTCTCTCTCTCTCTCTATCTCTCTCGCTCTCTCTTCTCACACTCTCTGTTTCTCTCTCTCTCTCTCTCTCTCTCTCTCTAAAACATGTATACTTCTAAATACATTATTTCTGGACAGGCACATGCAGGCTGTTGTAAAGGAAAACAAAAAGCAGACCACACCCCCCAGATTCACTCATATCCAGTGCCCACCTGCTGCTGGACCGCACTGTCTCATATGATGCTACCAAGCTGGGCTCTAACAGACGTCCAAAGTAATGAGAGAGCGCCAGTTAGGCCACTTAGACCACCTTGTTAGACCACAGTTAGACCACTTGTTGCCATTTATTCATTTTGTAATGAATAGAAAAACCCAGAGGAAACCTGCAGGCTCACTGGTTGTTCTGGGTAGTAAATAAAATGGCTATGTGTATGTCGCCCCCTGGTGACCTTTGGTTCCACTACCGCTGTAAAGAAACCTGAGTTACTTTGTTTAGTAACACTTTATTGAAGGATGCCCTTCACAAAACTACATGACACCTACTTAAGCTTGTCATGACAACTGACATAACCCTACATAAATGTTTATAAATGTTTATTCCAATAGGTAGCATCTGTCATAAAGACTACTTTAGCTAATTTTTATCAAAATTGGCTAATGTAACCTTCATAGTAAAGTACACTACTGGAATAAGATTTATGAACATTTATGTAGGGCTATGTCAGTTGTCATGACAAGCCTATAGATTTTCTGAAAAATCTATTAAATTAACATTAAAAGACAGAACTGTGAACACCTTTCTCTCACTTTTCTATGAAATTCATTTTAAAATGATTTTTATACAGTTTAGAGTTTGTACTGCTTTATATCTGATAATGTACAGAGATTCCATATAAACTTTATAGAAATGTCAATTAATTGCACAATTAATGCAGTGATATTTTTTTGTTGTTGAATTTGAAAAATTGGAAAACATTTTTTCAACATCATAAAATATGGACTGTGCAAAAATTATGGCACAGGTTATATTTTATGTTTTAATCTTATATGTTAAACTCAACAAGTAACTATAACTTGTGTGGATAATTGTTTGATTTTATAGAGCTTTGTGCTACACTTCCACGTACAGGTCTGTTAACTCAAAGAAGTAGGTAAATATGAACATGCTTACATTTTAAACTTTTATTTCAGCATAAAATGACAAAATAATGCAAAAGACATTTGTGTTTCTCTTCTGAAAATAAATGTTATTATATATAAATAGGTAAATATACATTCACAGGCCAAGAAGTCATTATAATAAAATCACATTCAGTATCAAGAAAGAGAAAATGAGCCGTAGATACAGATTCAGTTAAACATGACAAACACCAACACTAACAGTCTGTGAAGGTCACTTTTGTGTAGTTGCCTTTAGCCAATGCTGGTAAGAAAGACTGAATAATTCCAGGAGATTTCAGAACAACAGCATGGGGAATTTTCTACAATAGGAATAATTGGTATGTTAAGGTCAGCTCAACTTTATAAATAGATCTTAGTGCAAAAACCATCAGTCAATAAATAAAAATAAATAAAATGCAGAACATATTCAATCTGCAACTTTAGCTTTGCTTGGGCTGAAATGATCACATTTGTTAAATGAATTATTATTATTATTAGGAATGTAAAATTAGCCTGATGTAAATACAGAGCGCTAGCAGCACACATTTCATGTTTGAGGTTTTGCTCAGGTTAGATGTTGCTGGTTTGTAGAAAACCCTGATTTCCACTAGCACCAATGGTTCTCCACCAAGTGGGAACGTAGCATCTGGTTGATTAGCACAGACAAGGATTTATCATTTACTTCGCTAAGAAAACACTTATAACAGCAGTTAATGGGCACTTGCTCTAATATCATCTTATATCAATATAAGATGTAGACTGGATTGAAAAACACAACAATATTCTTTTAATGTTCCGATGATGAGAGGAGTTAAAACAGGGAGCTCTTCCTATTCTGGTTGGTTTCATCGTATGTTCCAGTTATTTTTGGCCCATTTAGTCTTAGTACACTGTAAAAACTTGTTCCTGAGGTAATTTCACTGTAAACCTTATATGTTTCATTTATTTTAGTTAAGATTAAGACCCTTATTAGTCCCACAACGGGGAAATTTCACCTCCACATTTAACCCATCTGTGAAATGAAACACCACATACACTAGGGGGCAGTGAGCACACTTGCCCGGAGAGGTGAGCAGCCCAATCCGCAGTGCCTGGGGAGCACTTGGGGGTTAGGTGTCTTGCTCAAGGACACCTCAGTCATGTGCTCTCAGCTCTGGGGATTGAACTGGCAACCTTCCGGTCACCAGGCTGGTTCCCTAACATCCAGCCCATGACTGCCCCCAGCTGCCAGACGTTCAAATTAGCCCATTAGCTCAGTTTGTTTGGTGGAAATGCTTTAATTAAATGCTGTAACAGCAAAAATAATAATAATAAAAAATAATTCAGAATTAAAGTAAAGCTGAAATGGCTTGTCACCAATACTAATTTGGGAACTGTGTGCTATTTTGTAGCGTTAATAGAGGATGAATTCATTGACAGTTTTACAGCTTTGTGCTTCCATTCACTGCCTATGCAAAACTGACACTGATTCAAAAATAGGAGTTTGACCAGGTACTGAAATCATCTCTTAATGACGATATTTGAGCTGTGCTGCACTATAGTGTGAATTACTGGTCCAGCTCACAGTGTTTTTACTGCTTTGTCTGGTTCACGTTGTCTGCATTGTGTGATACCCACGACTTAAAATAATCTAATGTAAGCACAACAGAGTATCCTATTAATGCAGTATATTGGCAAGAGGCAGTTTGAGCTTATTTTGTACAAGTTATTCTGGCCCAAGGTCAAGGCCTCACTAATGTTGGAAGTATTTTGGTCCCAATATTTCTGTGCTAGCTCAATCTCTTTTAAGTCACTGTTACCGTAGCTTAGCATTTTGGACTATCATTAGCTTAGCATTCTATCCTAGCATTTTGGACTGGTGTATACACTAGCTTGTGATTTGATATTTTTTGCACACTGTACATTGTTCACTTGTGTTACCGACACTATCTTGGGGTCGAAATTTGGACATACAGGTTTGCAACTACATTCAGTATTAAAAGAGGTTGACAGCAATTATTCTGACAAAGACAAAGACTGCCATTACATAAAGTAGGCTCAAAATAAGACCAGTTAGAGTGGATGTGTAAAATAGAAACGTAGTGTAACGCTGAAATGTAACTGCAAGTTGGACAAAATTAGCTTATCTCAAGCTAGCAAGCTAACAGATTAATACTATTTAAAACACCCAAACCAACAAAAACAGTATATTAAAGATATTAATATGTGTGAAATTAAAAAACCAAACTAGAAAATAAAAATTTTTTAAACAAAAAGTGTTGTCGTGGGGCTGAACTGTTAGCCGTTAGCTGCTATCTATTTGTCATCACTGCATGGTTATGACTTGAAAACCACACAAACATGCTTATCTGTATTTTCTTACAAGTAGATGCGTTTTAATGCATGTGTATTATAATTTAGGCTTCCATTTGTGGGCATTTTAGCTTCATTGCTTGTTAGCTACAGCAGCCTTGTGGCCTTCCAGGCTTTGCCTAACCTTAGACTGTGTGGGAAAGGGAGTAAATAGGGACAGCTGTAGCTTTAGCAATGTGTATCTCTATCAAGGTCATTAACCTGGTTGGGACAGGAGTCTTCATCTGGACTATCCTCTAATGCTGGCAGGCTGTTGACTGGTTTGCTCTGAGCCCATGGATGTGGGGATCTAACACTGCTCTCAGTTTGCTGAATGGAAAGCTGTAAAAGTTCTTCTTGTTCGGTCACATAATTCGCTTTTTCCTCCAGCTGTTTTCTTTGCTCTGCCTGCTGCTGCCGCTTTTGCCGACAAACAAAGAAGATTACTGCTCCGAGAAGTATCACGATTATCACACAAAATATGGAGGCAGCCACCCATGGAATCTTCTGGGACGGCAAATCTGAATGAGGCCAGGAAATTAGGAAATTAATGAGAATAAATACTTGCAAAACAAGCTAACACATGCTTCACACTTCAATCACCTTTATTGGTTAGTTTGATGAAATAAGAAGTCAATAATAAAGCCATTGTGATGTGAATGCTGCGAAGAAACTATCACAGTGCATCCAACTACAAGGACAGCATGGAGCTTTTTCAATATCGAGATTCTTCTTTTTTTTTGCTTTAAATGCTTTCCTGTTTATCTTTTTTTCCAATTAGGGATTTTGTGATGGTCAAAATGTTTACATGGTTTTTAAAAACTTACCAATAACTGCAAGTTTGTGAATGGCAACCACTTCTCCAGATCGGACGTCCTTCACTTTGTATGTTCCACTGTCAGCCCCTGACAGTTTACTAAGCATGAGAGAGTTATTCATGATAGCGGCCCTCTGCTCATAGCCTGGCTTACAGTGAAAGGTGTCTCTCAACATGGTACACATCCAGGAGTCGGCAGTGGCTTCACCTTCCTTAAAATATACCATCACCGGTGGTAGGACCACTAGATCCAGCAGGACAGAGTCAGCCGCCTTTTTATGATGACCATACTGATGAGCTGTGAGAAAAACAGGCATTTGTGTTAACTCATTTCATTTGCTAATAACTCCTCGAATAATACTAACATAAATAATGGATTGCTTTGTAGGTCAAAGTATGCCACAAAAAATAAGAACATTTGCTTTTTTCTGTTTAAAATTTCAGAATGGCGCGATTATGAGATTATATGTGAAAAATAATTAGATTTCCAGACAATAATCAGCCACTGGTTATACTGCTGTTTTACTGCTTTATCACTTTCTATGATCTGCCTGTAAACAAAACCCTCAGCACAAAGCCTAGGCTACCTACAGTAGCAGGCCTTCAGTAGCATTTGGCTAATATTTTGTAGTTCTTTTAAAAGTAAGTCAATAGACAAAAGACAACAGAAAAATGTAAAAACCTTCAACAGTCAGAGTGGTGGCATCAGGGTATCCGTGCTCTCCATCCTTAAGGGAGCATCTGTATAAGCCAGAATCAGAGAATCTGACACGATCGATGGTCAGAGAGAGGTCACCCTTCTTGTAGCTTTCTGCTGACACTGTGGCCCTCTGCTCAAATCCAGAGCCATATGACATCTTTCCATTCTCGAGCTTCAACACCTGCTGTCCCTCTTTTTCCCACAGCATGTAGACAGAGGAGTCCACCGTCCGTTTGTCTGTTTCAGCGTAGCAAGGGAGCGTAGCCTTACCTCCAAAAGAGGTTCTTAAGGAGGTAGGAACTGGGATAAAATATAAAAACAATCATTAATGAGCAATTTCACTGGTCAGTTTCCAATACTTTAACCCCTTAAAATGCCAGCCTTACTACATATTAAGTTATTATTATTATTATTATTATTATTCAGAGATTACAGACTTTAATGCAAAGTTGCTGAACTATTCTTAGTCTATAGAAGTGTGTAATTAATGTGTATATCAGAAAATGTAATACTTTGGAGTAGTTTTTGGCTAATGAGGTATAAAGCCCCTCAGCAGGGGACTGTTGAGCAATGGAGCTGCGTTCTCTGGAGTGACGGAGGTCCATGTAATAGCTTTGGGATGAACTGAAGTGATCCAGAGCTAATCATCCAACATCAGTAGTTCACCTAAATAACACTGTACTGGCTGAATGCAATCAAATCCTCACAGCAATGTTCCACCATCTAGTGTAAGGCCTTCCCATAAGTGTAGAAGCTGGAGAAATGCTATTTATAGTATATAAATGCACTTTTAAAACAACCATTTTGTTCAGGGCTCACAGCACACTGGCTTATTACAAATGTCTATTGAATAAGATCACAACCTACCTAGAACTTCAATCCTCCTATCACACTGGTCCTTTCCATCACAAGAGCAGTAGTACCAGCCTCGGTCATTGTACATTACAGATGTTATAGTGAGGGACACGTCTCCTCCTCTGATCTTCTCTTCAGAACATTCAATCCTGTCCCTAAATTCTGGAACTACAGTGCATTTCCCTTCAGAAAACTCAAAAATCTGAAAAATCTGAAAAACTATGCCTTTACTCCACCAGGTGACTGTAGAACAGTTCACATGACAAGAGACGGTGGCGCTGTGTCCAAGCTGCACCGTCACAGCATCAGTCACTGAGGGGAGGGTAGTCAGGGCTGGAAGACAAAATCCAATGATTGTATTAAAACAGTGCCCATGTAAATTCCATGTAACATCCTGCCAACTCATAGACTATGACTAGTTCAGCTCCAGTGAGCAGCAAAATACATCAATATGACGAAACATTTAAATGGATTGTGCTCGAATCATTAATCTATATGTCCAAACACCATAACAGATTACTTTTATATGAGCGATAAAAAAACAATCATTTGTTTTGGTGTTCAGGTTAAAACTGTGCTTAAACTCAGCCAAACAGCAGATTGTGCTGCAGGTCCATAAAGCACTTACATTAGAGATCATATTACACAATTGCACAACAGGCCTTCATGTCTAAGCAGCACAGTCTTGTGACTTGTTCCTGTTTTTTTCCCTTTCTTCATGAACCCGATCAGATTGTTTTCATTTACTCGGATTTATTCAGCCAAATCAGCAATAAGTTATCAATGATTTGAGTCCACAGTCTGCAAATGTATGTTTCTGCAGAAATAAATCAGAAAAGCACATCTACATAAACACACGGTGGGATGTTTACATGTAAAGGGATATTTGGATTAGTTGTTGTTGGGGTGCTTCTTGTGAGGCTGAGCAGTGTTTGGAGGAATTCAGCAGGCCTGATCTAACTAACAGTGGCAACTAATACTAGGAAGTAAACTAACCAAATGAGCAAAGTATTGCTTCTCATCTGTCTCTCTCTTTCTTCGTCCACTCAGAGGGCTTTTAAAAGGAAAAGAGGCCTGAATAGCCTCGGTAAGCGGGTCACGAGATCAAATCAGACTGTTCAGACCGGGTAGTAATGTCGAGTTGCTGACTTACCGACGAAGAGCGTTAGAATCCAGCGCAGCATCACGAGTCAGAGTCTGAGGCAGCGGGAGACTCTGACATACAGTCATTTACATTAGTTTACATGAACGCTAAGCTGTTATGAACAGCAGGTCGTGGATGAACGGCGTCTTAAGCGCTTCCTTTACTTTCACTTCTAACCAGTATGAAGCGCTTTAAAGACCTGCATGACCTACAAGCGTGACGTGAAATCCCAACCTGAAGACGTCATCGGCTGATCTCAAATTTAATAGTCTTGATATTTCGACGCATCTTCACTGACATTCCTGCTTTCAGTCCTATATATATATATATATATATATATGTGTTGAAATTTACTGAAATCATAACTCACAATGACTCTTTACACTGTGGAGGAATTTTGGTCCACCTAAAGGGGAGTTACACCACTTTTCAAAAATTCTGTGTATGTCAGTCGTTGGCATGTAAACAGACTCATTCAGAGTGGTTTGACGCGAAACAGTTCACTGTAGATGTCTTGACAGTGGCTGTGATAGAAACCAGATGTCACCATGTCTACAACACAATCCACACCAGTGAACCTACACGTCTTGTGAGTTTTTATATGTAACGGTGATGATGGTACAATAGTGTTAAATTTGAAGAGAAATAAATTTTCGTTGGGGACCGGCCTCGTTGGCCTCGTGACTGGAAGACACCTAACCTCCAACTGCTCCCCTGGCGCTACGGATTGGGCTGCCCACCGCTCCGGGCAAGTGTGCTCACTGCCCTCTAGTGTGTGAGTGCTCACTAGTGTGTTTGTGGTGTTTCACTTCACAGATGGGTTAAATGCGGAGGTGAAATTTCCCCGTTGTGGGACTAATAAGGGTCTCTTAATCTTTCACCTTACAAAGCCTTGCAAGCACCCCTCTGTCATGAATGGATTGAAATATATACATTTTAAGCCAAAATCTAACATATAACAATGTGTCAGACGTCAGGCAAGAAATATCTAACCATGTTATGCACTGAATCTCAAAGGGATTCAAGTCAGAACTTTGACTCTGCCACTCCACAACCTTAAATTTGGTTCTTTTTTGAGCCATTCAGAGATTGACTTGCTTGTGTACGTCAAATCCTTAATATACCTTCTTATTAATTAACTAATAAAAATTCATATGCTTGCTATTAAACTTGGCCACACTAATACATCATTTCAAGGGATGAATTTTGAGAGGCGGGGGTCACAGGATGGACTACATGTGTAAAGCTTCAGTGCTAATGGGCCAAAACACTGCAGGCTTCAGCTCACTGCCTCATTAAACACACCTGATTCAGCTCATCAGCTGATTAGCAAGGCCTTCATGAACTGAACTCAGAGTGTCAGATGAGGGTGAACAGTAATCTCTGCAGTACTTTGCCCAGAAGGTCACCAGTTTGACATGCTAAAGTATTTGCTTGTTGTCCGCCACTGCACACTCAAGAGGTTCCAGTCGACATGGTAAGAATTACAAGAAAACGTTAAAGACAGTTCTAATAGATGAGTCTACATTAATAACGTACTTATAACCATGTTTCATGTCTGATGTCATGACTGCAGTTTTACTTTTATCTCATCATTACTGGGCAACCTAACTTTGATCTCTCTGTTAATAAGATGTGGCAGATGACATATGTACACTTATCATCTCTAATTAACTAAATAAGGATCATACCTAGAGGGCCTATTGAGCTAGGTTACAAACACGTACACTGTACTGGATAAGCAGAAATGACTAATGTGATTAAACATTTGTTTAAATGAAATCTGGCTGAAATTCATATAGTCAGGAATGTTCTGACCCTGATAAAATGATGCCTTGTCTTGTTTCAAAGTTCAGTAGGTGGATTTTATCAAGGGGAATAGAAACAGCAATACTGTTCTGATAGCTGCCAATATTATACTCCCTCCAATGATTTTAGGACTGCAGTGTGTGGCCATCTACCATTTGTTTTGTCCTAATTTACAAGTAAAAAAAACTCTTCACTGCGAGTCTGCTGTCCACCTAAAAGAGCCGATTCAAAGAATCGACTCGCTCGTGAACGACACATCAGTAGAGCTCAGGAGGCGACCCTGTGAACATTGAGCGCAGTGCTGCGATTTAAAGTAAGCTGAATGTTCTTTTAGGGTGTTTTGCAGTTCAGCAGTAACTCAGAGAAGTTAAACATTGATTCAAACTGTGCTGTAACGTTAAAGTCAGCTATTGTTAGCTGGTTATGGCTTGTTAGCGGCACTAACAGGAGAGAAGCTCATTTGTTTACCTGGGTAGGTTCAACGTTATGCTGGTTAGGTTAATGTTTACACTCAAAAAGCACAAACGAAACGAACTTTACCCCTTAAAACCCCGGTCTTATAAGCCAGTGAGCGGTGTTATTCATGAACTAGCTACATAAACCACATTGTAAACATAATGGAAGTGTGTATGAAACCGTTGGTGTCGGTGGGTTCCGTTCACCCATAACGTTGCTACACACTAACGTAACATGAGCTCATTCACTGTTGGCCGTTAAATGGTGCTTATAACTAGCTAACTACTTGGCTATGTTAGCTAGCTTGCCAACTTTTTGTTGAGGCTAATTTTGGCTCCTGACTCAAATTTTCCGTTCCACCTTAAACGGTGCAGCAGAACGCAGGAGCCTGTCTGTAACTGCTGCGTCGTATAAGGTGGAACAGAACGTTTGAATTGGGAGCTTTCCAGCTTCATCTCATTGTGGCAGCAGTAAGCCAGACTAGCTGAGCATCGTTCTACTGGTGTTATGCACTGGTGTTATGCATTGTAGACCGTTCCAGGCGCAGTGAGCGCCAGAATGAAACAGCAGCACGAAGATTAAGTGATACTTATTAGTCCCACAACGGGGAAATTTCACCTCCGCATTTAACCCATTTGTGAAGTGAAACACCTCATACACACTAGTGAGCGCGCGCACACACACACACACACACACGCGCGGAGCGGTGGGCAATTTTAACATTTGGGTTGTGACTCCTGACCTAACCTAGCTTTTAATGCAGAGGGTGCCGATGTTCTGTCGAACTGTGCTACTCATCGAGCTGTCCTACTTCGATTTACTGCGCATGCGTACATCACTTTCTAAGCTAATTTGTAGGAAGGCTCATCAATTCTTGCTACTTTGGTTAGAAAGTGTGTAATTAATGGTGAGTGTTTATTGCTTTTAATTAATTTAATACTTTACACTATTACTACTGTATATTTACTGTAAACGCAAAAGTAATTTGCATTTTAGACATTTGTTAACGCCGCAGAAATGTTAGAAAAGTATGGCACAAGTTTTACTGTTGAAATCGTTAGGGTTAGCGCGTACGGTGACAGAAAGCGTAATAAAATCGATATGTGCTACCCCTAATATAATACAGGTAGGAGGATCTGACACTATTTTTAGCCTATCGATATGTGCTACCCCTAATATAATACAGGTAGATGGATCTGACACTGTATTTTAGCCTATCGATATGTGCTACCCCTAATATAATACAGGTAGGAGGATCTGACACTGTATTTTAGCCTATCGATATGTGCTACCCCTAATATAATACAGGTAGGAGGATCTGACACTGTATTTTAGCCTATCGATATGTGCTACCCCTAATATAATACAGGTAGGAGGATCTGACACTGTATTTTTAGCCTATCGATATGTGCTACCCCTAATATCACAAAATAGTCGCGGTATTATTTTTCGACACGGTAGCACATATCGATAGATACAATCTATAAATATACGCTACGGTAGGACGTCTCGACGAAGTAGGACAAATCGATAGAACACCGACCGTATTTCTCACTCATCCACTTGGGTTGCTGACCCCTGCACTAGCTTTTAATGTAGTGTACACGGCACAGACTGCCCAGACGCTGCACTTCTGCACTTTGCAAAGCTGCAAGTTTCAACATTATCAATTCCAATTGTGGATGATTCTGAATTGATTCAGAGCCACATCACGATGCATCTAAGATTTAAGATTTAAGATCTAGATTTAAGCATTCAGTTTATCATTCTAACTGAAAAGTATGGTAACTGAAGTCTGTTACAGTGGATGTGGAAGAACTTGACCTGCCTGCACAGAGTCCTGACCTCAACCCGATACAACACCTTTGGGATGAATTAGAGCAGAGACTGTGGCCTTCTCGTCCAACATCAGTGTCTGACCTCACAAATGCACTTCAGGAAGAGCGGTCAGAAATTCCCATAAACACACTCCTAACCCTTGTGGAAAGCCTTCCCAGAAGAGCTGAAGCTGTTATAGGTGCAAAGGGTGGTCCGACATCATATTAAACCCTATGGATTAAGAATGTCTCTCAAGTTTATATGTGTGTGAAGGTAGACGAGCAAATACTTTTGGAAATATAGTGTATGTGGATTCATTTTAATTTTTTATATAATTTGAACACAGCAGCTGCCCATTAGATTGTGTGACTATTTCATGATGAGTGGACCAATGGAAATACATTACATACTTTAACTTACATTTAAAGTAACGTTTTAGCCCCCTCCTGTGAAGTTATCACTTTTGGACAGTGATGATAGTGTCCATTAGGGCAGTAATTAAATGTTAAATACCATAATGCTGCCAAGTAATCATTGCTGAATCATCAAGTAAACTTGTTTATCTTTTTGCATAGTAGTATCATGGTCTGGTGCAGCTTTGCTGTGTGGCATCTTTGGAAAGAAATTACTCAGTTGTCCAAACATAATGTCATGGACACCTCTCGGCTGGAATAGTCTGGCTTGGAATTGCGGTGTCTTTCGGACTGGTGCACATCCAGGAGTCTGAAGTGGCATCACCTGCCTTGAAATACACCACTAGATCCAGCAAGACAGTCACCCACCTTTTTATAATGACCGTACTGATGAGCTGTGAGCAAAAACAGACATTTGTTAACTTATTTTTAATTCACCAAGTAATGCTAACAGTGATAAATGAATGAATAATGAATGATGTCAACTGCAAATATTGTAACAAGCAGCTTCTGCAGGTCTGTGCCAGACATAGTTGTACTCTGGGGTGGAGAAAGTGTAAACACTGCACCCCCTGCTGACCACAACTGTAATTGCTTTGGCAGGTCAAAATGTCACAATTGCAAAGAATAAAATAAATTGAGGGCCTTCTTTTTTATGAAGCTAGTAAAATCGTAGAATTATGTGTGAAAAACTATTTTGATGCCATGTCCAAGTTATTTTCAGTTGCTGCAATTTTTTTCCTCCCAACAGTTGTTCACATAATCAAATACTGAAAAGTTACACACTGAAATGATTCTTTAATGAGTCTTTATGTTCATGTACCAAAACACTTGACCTGGTTCTTCTGTAAATGTGATGTTTTTCATAAATTTCTAGTCAGTAAGAAGTGAACAATGATTTGGGGGTCATACAAACAGAAATACAAATATGCATAAACACATGTTGAGATGTTTAGGTAGTTCAGTTTGGAGTTGCTCGTTCTTGTGAGATTAGATGGTGTTGGGAGAAATTCAGCTCTTCTAGACTACAGTAAAAACTGATTTTACCAAACAAGCCAGTCAAAAAACGGAGCCAAACTGTCTTGTGCATGGGTCTGGGTTTGCTTAGCCTACTCATAGCGCATAATATGACTATTTGAATTAAATCTGTTGCGTACAGTCAGGAGATCAAGTCTGGTGGAAATAAAGGCTATCGGTCCTGAGGAAGCCCATGAAAGCCCCGCATCTGTGCAGCAGAAGAGTCTGATTTGCAGTTATGTACACTAGGTTAACACCACGCTGAGAGTGTTTATAGTGGTATATCACACTTTCTTTAAATGTCAGCAACTCCTTTACTTTCACTTTTAACACCACTGGCTTAAACCTGAAGGGTGTGTGACACTTGAACTGTAACCGTACCGTATATAAAAAAAAAACTTGTCATTTTTAAAAAGCAGTATTGTTCACATACGAGTTTGAGTTGAACCTGCCTGCCTACAAATATTGAGTTCAGTTCACTTTTGATACTAAGTTAATAGAAATGTTATAAACATGTTGTGTTCCGTTTTTATCTAGAGCTGAAAACAGTAAAACAACTGTCTGTCTGTCTCTCCAAATTGAAAATGTGGTCATTTTTTGTTCATTTAAACCTGAAAATAATAAGTTAATAAGTTTAATAATGAGTTTCTGAATGTTGAACATTCTGAATGTTGTGTAAAATGAAGAAGACATATTTAAGATTCTTATATTTGTAGATTACTATTCAAATGAAAATCCTTAATTTTAGTTATTCGTGTGAATCTCTGGATTTGGTCTACTCAAGGCTCCACAGTGGTGTGACATGGTCTGCTCCAAAGCCACTTTCTCTTATTGCCGTGTGGACACCGATGCAGAGGTGAGAAACCCCTTCCTGTAGCAGAGCGTGTTTCAGACTGCCTAGTTTTAAGCCCAAACAAACTATAGGCTTGTAATTCTACAGCTTTTTGTTAATCGCAGTATCACTCATATTATTTGATTCTACAGAATGATTCATTGTTGTTTTAATGACGTGATGCTGCTAGTAAAACGGAAAGTGTTACTGGTGAGAGTGGTTAACTATGGTTAGCCCATGAGGTCTGGGTTACACCCAAAACTTGACCCAGGAGTTATCTGGGTATGTGTGCAATACAGATGTACCTGTTTTCAGGGGCTCGTCTCAGACTTATCTGACAGGAAATTTGGTCTTTGGTCCAGTTTGACCCAGTCTAGACTTTCACAATTACTGCGTACCTGCTGCAGAGTTTAGTGTGTTAGTTGTACTAATTGAAATATGGAATTAATTTTGACACTTATCTATCTTTTACTTTGCTTTATGAATAGTCCTTTTTGCCAGTCTTCCTTTATAAAGCCCTCTACGGTGCTTCTTTATATGGAGGGTGGTAAAGACTGTTATTATTAATGGTGTTACTGTTAGCTACTATACAACATCACGGTAATAATGTACAGTACTGTTGTATTCAAGTCTGGTCTCAGATTTGTCTCAGACATTTTAATCATTGTCTTTGACTCAGTAGTGTTTATACTTGGACTTGTCATGGTGTCGGTCTTCGCTCTCCAGATTTAATCTCTGGTCTTGACAGAAACCAAATACTGTGTAAAATAGTTTTTTGTATTTTCTTTATTTGAACGGTCACCAGTGTGGACCGACTCATATGGAGGCAACTTTACAATGATCAAATCATTACATCTGTAATTGTTTCATTCAGCCTGTTAGGTTTGGCATTTGATTACAGTTCGATTCAGTAAAGAGGTATATTTATGTTGTTTTGCAGAAAATAAGAACTTTCTTGACATTTTTGTTGTGTGTGTGTGTGTGTGTGTGTGTGTGTGTGTGTGTGTGCGTGTGTGTGTGTAAAACAACAGGCAAAATTCTCACTTGAAATGATTAACACAGAATATAAATTGAATATAAATGTTATTCATTATGTAACTGTGTAATTAACAAGTAAATACACAATTTCATTTGATTTAAACAGTTCAGCAAAATAAAAAGAACTCTAGAATTCTAAGCAGAAAGTCTTCCACCTGAATCTGTAGGGGTAAATAAATTGAAAAGTCCAAGAAATTTGCACTGGAGGCAGTGAACTAGTCCCACTACTCCACGTGCTTTTTCTGTTTTTTTAATTTCTGATATATACACACACACACCGACCACTTTATTAGGTACAATACTTTATTAGGTTCAATTGCTTGTTAACTCAAATAGCTAATTAGACACGGCCGCAACTCAATGCATTTAGGCATGTAGAGGTGGTCAAGACAACTTGCTGAAGTGCAGACCGAGCATCAGAACGGGGAAGAAAGGGGATTTAAGTGACTTTGAACGTGGCGTGGTTGTTGGTGCCAGACGGGCTGGTCTGAGTATTTCAGAAACTGCTGATCTACTGGGATTTTCACACACAAGCATCTCCAGGGTTTACAGAGAACGGTCCGAGAAAGAGGAAATATCCAGTGAGCGGCAGTCGTGTGGACGAAAATGCCTTGTTGATGTGAGAGGTCAGAGGAGAATGGGCAGACTGGTTTGGGATATATATAGTAATTTGAAATAAAACCCCATTGCCAGAAAAGTATTACATTTTGCACAGCACCCCAGTTGTTTTGAAAACCAGTTGTGAGTATAGATTTTTTTGGACATTTTAAAAGTAATATTTTGCTTGTGGATTTTAGTGTTTTGTTGAAACTTTTGGCACAAAATTAACTCCATATCAGTGGCTTTGCACAAACACCTCCAGTCCTGCAGCTAGAGCAGGAGATGAGTCAGGCATGTCACATGTGCCACCATAGGCTGAGCAGATGATGGAAATGATAAAAACAGACTGACTAGTCCCACTGACACAAAGCCAGTGGCATGCAGCTGCTGGTGCTTTTTTTCGTGTGGCCAGCTGGGCTAGCTGGCTAGAGCTTACCAGTTGTGATTGAAGTGAGCAGAAAACTCACTGGGGTTGCAGTAAGCGAGATTCTGTGGACCACCTCATTATTGTTCCACAAATTCCAAATGAGCACCACCCTTGCCGATAATAGCAAAGAAGGCAGCACTCTTAAAGCACTCTTACAACAGACTTTTGGACAACATGGACATCTACTACAGACTTTTGGACAGCATGGACATCTACTACAGACTTTTGGACAGCATGGACATCTACTACAGACTTTTGCCACATTTCCATCCATTTCGACACAGGGTTGACTGCTGACTGTCCAGAAGTGGTTCTTGCCGGTTCAGGCTGGAGGACACGACAGTTCACCTACATCTTATAACTGGTGAGTTAACACGATAAAGGGAAGAGTGTGACTAATTCTGAGAGTTGGGGGGTAAGAATATGTTGCCATTTGATCTGTGTGGTTTAAGAGACAGCCATGCAGTCTGAGCCTTGATATTTTGAGAAATAAGGAGTGCAAAGTAGACCTTGCAAGCAGCAAGTTGAGCTTAAGTGGGGGCAGGTGATGTTAAGCTGCCGTGAAGTACTGGAGACTGTGAGGGTTACTTACATATTCCCCAGTCAAGACTACACTCTCTCAAAGACTTGCTGCGTTCTGGGTGAAGGGGTGCGACCCCCCCTGCCCTACATGCAGGTTAACCAAAGAAAGAGCTGAACTGAAGTGGTGGATAGGTCAATTAGCTGTTGATCTTATGTCCCCCATTCTTGCCTAATTCTGTTTCCAGCTCTCAGAGAATGACTTGGTACCCAATTCAAATTCATGTAATGAACCCATGAAAAGTGGGCAAATTTCTGAGCAAAGAACCAAGTTTCCTGGGGCACCACTTAGGAAGGGAACTGACCATATGCAAGTGGCCCACCTAAAAGCAGCTGAAAAGCTTTTTATTACAAAAAGGCTGAGTGGGGGTTTTCTTGCATTGCTGCCTCCTTGTACAAGTTGTTCCAGAAAAGGCAAGACTGGTCAGAGAACTGTCGGTCAGCTTTTGAGGCCCTAAAGCAATAATAGAGTACAGATAGTCTTAATCTTGGAGGTTGTAATGTTGTGTAGACGATTGTAAGCTAAATGAGCCACTTCAGCAAAAGTTGTGTGACTATAACAGGGAATCTAGCTTGAATATACATTACATGCAAGCTTTTGTCGTGGCACAGAAAGTTAACAGTAACTCAGTTTGTTACAGACATACTCACACTTGTCATTGAATTCATTGTGATCTGTTATCCAGGGTTTATTAAACAACACAAGAAATATAGGCCTGTGTGCACTAGCCAGACCCCTGCAGCACCTGCCACTCTGGAGTGGCACCATAGCCATTCACAAACCCTTAAAGTGCATAATCAATATATAAAGCTTGATCTTAACAAAATTACAGTAGTATTTATGTGTTCATTACCTGTTTAGTGTTTTAGCAACGTTAGATGTGGTTTGTAAAATAATGCTGTGAATAGTAGCATTGATAAAAAGCAAAAGTACCTGTGCAAAGTTGAAAGTCTGAAGGTTAAACAATTGCATGTTATTACTTTAGGCAGAAAGGTGAGATGTTGGTAGAGGAACTTCTTATGTTTCACGTCTGCTCTTGCAGAGAAATACAGTGGGGAGAACAAGTATTTGATACACTGCTGATTTTTCAGGTTTTCCCACTTGCAAAGCATGTAGAAGACTGTAATTTTTATCATAGGTACTCTTCAACTGTGAGTGATGGAATCTAAAACAAAAATCCAGGAAAATACATTGTATGATTTTTAAATAATTAATTTCCATTTTATTGTGTGAAATAAGTATTTGATACACCAGAAAAAGAAACTTAATATTTGGTACAGAAACCTTTGTTTGCAATTACAGAGATGAGACGTTTCCTGTAGTTCTTGACAAGGTTTGCACACACTGCAGCAGGGATTTTGGCCCACTCCTCCATACAGATCTCCTCCAGAGCCTTCAGGTTTCGTGGCTGTCGCTGGGCCACACGGACTTTAAGCTCCCTCCAAAGATTTTCTATTGGACTGGCTAGGCCACTCCAGGACCTTAAGATGTTTCCTACGGAGCCACTCTTTAGTTGCCCTGGCTGTGTGTTTTGGGTCGTTATCATGCTGGAAGACCCAGCCACGACCCATCTTCAGTGCTCTTACTGAGGGAAGGAGGTTGTTGGCCAAAATCTCACGATACATGGCCCCATCCATCCTTCCCACAATACGGTGCAGTCGTCCTGTCCCCTTTGCAGAAAAGCATCCCCAAAGAATGATGTTTCCACCGCCATGCTTCACGGTTGGGATGGTGTTCTTGGGGTTGTACTCATCATTCTTCTTCCTCCAAACATGACGAGTGGAGTTTAAACCAGAAAGTTCTATTTTTGTCTCATCAGACCACATGACCTTCTCCCATTCCTCCTCTGGATCATTCAGATGGTCATTTGCAAACTTCAGACGGGCTTTGACATGCGTTGGCTTGAGGAAGGGCACCTTGCGTGCACTGCAGGATTTTAATCCTTGACGGCGTAGAGTGTTACTGATTGTTTTCTTTGAGACTGTGGTCCCAGCTCTATTCAGGTCATTGACCAGGTCCTGCCGTGTAGTTCTGGGCTCATTCCTCACCTTCCTCAAGATCATTGATGTTCCACGAGGTGAGATCTTGCATGGCGCCCCAGACCGAGGGAGATTTTCTGTTATTTTGCATTTCTTCCATTTTCTAATAATTGCACCAACAGTTGTTGCCTTCTCACCAAGCTGCTTGCCTATTGTCCTGTAGCCCATCCCAGCCTTGTGCAGGTCTGCAATTTTATCCCTGATGTCCTTACACAGCTCTCTGGTCTTGGGCATTGTGGAGATGCTGGAGTCTGACTGATTGAGTGTGTGGACAGGTGTCTTTTATACAGGTAACGAGTTCAAACAGGTGCAGTTAATACAGGTAATGAGTGGAGAACAGGAGGGCTTCTTAAAGAAGAAGTAACATGTCTGTGAGAGCCAAAATTCTTACTGGTTGATAGATGATCAAATACTTATTTCACACAATAAAATGGAAATTAATTATTTAAAAATCATACAATGTATTTTTCTGGATTTTTGTTTTAGATTCCATCACTCACAGTTGAAGAGTACCTATGATAAAAATTACAGTCTTCTACATGCTTTGCAAGTGGGAAACCTGAAAAATCAGCAGTGTATCAAATACTTGTTCTCCCCACTGTAGGCAGATTTGTCTCCCAGGACAGCCTAGACCGAATAACCAAGACAACCAAAAGGTGCACCAGACAAATGAAATTACCATGAGAGGATCATTCGTTGCTACGTCAGTGTACATTACAGAGAACATAAGCGCATGCGCTTTAAAGTAAATAATTAAATGCATGACTTTGCATGTATTTTTCCCATATGGTCAGCTGACATGTTCTATTAATAGTAACACATTTAAATACATTCACAAAAACCGTAACCGTAATATAACTATTAGGTTAACGTGCCTTGATGGAACATGACTTAAGAGAATGAGTAGAGATTTCAGTGGAGACTCTGTTAAATGCATTGATAAACACTGGTGTAACAGCTGCTGATAGAGGTACTTTTTAGACAGTAGGTCCAACGTAGAAACAGCTGGATATCAAAACTTTGCATTTTTACAGCTTTAAATGACAGATACCGATGACTGACCCTTATAGGTAAATGTTCATCACTGATTCTGATGAAGATTGGTCTAATTAATAGAAATGAATATGTAAAAACATGAACACAAGCATATGTTTCTAGTGTTTTGTGCACATAAATATGCAGATAAATGGTTTAACAGTGTTTAGATTCAGCATGAATAACACATCACACTTATTTCAGTAATTAGTATGAGTGTCTATAACGCAAAGCTTCGTCTTTTCGTGTCTCTGTGTCGCAACGAAAGCCTGCAAGTAGTCTATATTTAAGCTTGTTTAACTGCTATAGTTGCTAATATAACTGCTAATATAACTATATATAACTAATATAACTGCTAATGCTATAGCCATTTTCTAAAGTGCCTCATTTCTTTTAGAATCATCCACACAACAGTACAACCTACAAAACTATTGAATATCTATACAAAGTTGTCACGCCTGCTACCAATCCACATACGCTTCAGGACTACAATTCCCAAGATCTATTGCAGGATCACATGACCCAGGACAACACCATCGACCTATCAGAGATCCAGATCACCTGATTCCTCATAGCTGTGTATTATGGTCATGTGAAGTTTTGGATAGATATAAGCCCGGGCTTTAGTTTAGATCTTTGCGAAGTATTGTTTCCTTTTGAGACTTACTGAGCTTTCTTTCCTGTGTTTTATTATCTTCGTGTATTTCTTGCCTGTTATTTCTCTTGACCCTGTTTTTGGACTTTCCCTTTTGGTACCTGTGCTTGGTTTGTTTGCTACTTTGGTTTTTTGACTCTCTGCCTGGTTTGTGGGTTTTGCCTTGCCTTGCCCTTTCTTGTGATGTTTGCCTTGTTTATTATATTTATTATCCTGGATATGACCAATGCCTGTTCTTTGACTCCTCTCGGCCTGTCCCCAAGTAAAACTTCACCTTTGTCTTTGAACCGCAGGCGTCTGCTTTCTGATCACAGGTCACAAAAGTCTGTAAATTGACATTGCTCTGTCACTTTTTCTAGGTTTTAATGGCTGGTGGTGGAGTTATGACATGCTGCTGTTCAGAACAGCTGAGTAGCCAGTGCCAAGAGTCACAGGTTTACTCACAGAAGGTGATGGTTTCAGGTGCCACTGCCAAGCACCACTAATTGATACTTGAGGTCTAATGTTAAATTGCGTGCAGTCATGAGTTGAAGTTACATCATTCCAGTAGACGAAGTGACTGAAATAGAGGCCAGCGATTTGTGGAGACGTATGAGAAAAAAATATTAAAGTCCAGCGCCCGTGCAGCATCGTGTCCCTGTGTTGCTGAGCCAGAAGAACAGTCTGATATGCAGTCATTGACATTAGATTATACAAAGGCCAAGCTGAGGCTGTTTACAGCGCTGTCACACCGTGTTTAAATGACCAGTGTCCATCAGTCGCTCAATTTTACTGCTACCAGCTTAAGCAGGCTTAGAGCTGAATGAGCCCTTCTTCACAGAAGTGGTCTGTCTATCTGTCTGACTCTCTGTCTATCTCTCTCTGTCTCTCTCCACATTGAAAATCTTTAATTAAACCTTGATATAAACAACAGCAAATTTTACAATATTACAAAATTATGAACTTTATGACGTGTAAAATGAAGAACACGTATTTAAGATTCTGGACTATTTCTGTGTATCTGTCACTATTCAAATTATAATCTTTTAGTTGTTTTTGTGAATGTCAGGTGGGTTAGAGTTACTTAAGGCTCCACATAGTTGTAAAATGGTCTGCTCTAAAACCACTTCCTCTTACTTGCAGTATGGACACAGATGCAGAGGTGAGAAACCTCTTCCTGTAGCAGAGCGTGTTTCAGATAGTTTTAAGCCCAAACTAACTATAGGCTTGTAACTCTACAGCTCTTTATCAGTCACACAATCACTCATGTCATTTGATCTTATAAAGTCATTCACACCTGTGCTAAAACTGTTTGGTTACATATGAGAACTGATAAACTCAGTGGTTAGCCTGTGAGGTCTAGATTACAAACAAAACAGTTCTTTTTCTTTTCAGGGGCTCAGACTTGTCTCGGACATCTGACTGAGATTTGGTCTTTGGTCCAGTTTGGCCTTGTCTAGACTTTCACAATTACTAAGTACCTGCTGCAGAGTTTAGGGTTTTAGTTTTGCTCATTGAACTCATCTAATTGTTTCATTAGAAAACCTTTCAAAGGGGCGAATGAGGTGTTTCAGAATGTTCCAACATTTTTTAAAATGTAATGATTTATTTATTTTCTGGAACTTTTTGTTTTATGCCCATTTTCCTTGTGTTTCTTTTACTTTTTCATCAACTCTCTCTTTTATGAATATTCTCTTATGTCAGTCTTCCTTTATAAAGCACTTTAAGCTGCCTCTTCATATGGAGGGTGGTATAAAAATAAAGACTATTATAATTTGTGGTATTACTATTGGCTACTATTACTGGCCCTGTTAAACACTACAAGATCACTTGTAATCAGTGTAGTGCTGTTGTATTCCAGGGAAACTGGGAAAAATCACTTGAATCACATGGTGACCCCTGGTTCCTATCACTACCACTGTAAAGAAACAGAAACAGGTAAGTCTCTACAGTGAACTATTTCATATTGAGCCACTCAATCACTTTGTTAACGTCTCAACCATAGAATTTATATTTACTCTTTATAGTCTGACTTTACAGAGGTGGTCCTGACTACAGTCCTACATCAATACATTCAACAAAACTGATGAATAATAAGAGGATGTCATTTTTCATATTTCCTCATTTTAACTTTGATAAGACAGAGACGTGTTCTTTATTATTCAAGTCACATGAGGTGACTTTTAACCTTTATGACTCATTTCAGTTCCTCATGAGCACTCTCATAAATGACATGCTAGTTTCACTGATAAATATTTCAGTATTATTGATTGAATTATAAGCCTAGATGTTAAAATTCTTTGTTTATTTTTTAAACAGACCATCCCAAGATGTCATTTACATTCAAAATACATTCTTTGTACACGTCTGAGTTCATGATCATGTCAGTCAACCCAAGTTCACAGAAATTACTGTAGAAAAAACAGCCCAGACTTTGACATTTCCAGCTCCATGTCTGTGTTTGGTTGGAATTCCAAAAACATAAACATAAAACATACAAACATAAAAAAAGATACAGTTTGAGCAGATGTACAAAGCTGGTCAGTCCTTTGTTACCAGTTATCCACTTAACTTAATGTAAGTTAATGTAAAGAGCACTTCTGTTGGTCCATTCTTGATAATACAGTGTAAAGGGCAGCTGATTTTCTCAAATTATGTCGAAAGATGAAAAATGACAAGAAGGGTTTTTTGTTGTGACTGCAACAGTGTGATTGTTGGGACAAAAACTTGTTGTTTAACATAAGTTGTAAATGCGACTCTTTACACTGTGTTAAAAGAAATGGTCCAGAATTAATATCTCAACATCCTTTATGAATTAAGAATATTATTTGAATCCCCTGAAAACTGGAATTCTTTTCAGACAGTGAAAACATATATACACACATCATACTCATATGCATTTGTATGCAAAGGTTTTGGTGCCTCAGAATACACGACTGTTTATGTATGTTTGTACAACCCCAATGAAGTTGGGATGTTGTGTAAAACATAAATAAAAACAGAATATGATCATTTGCAAATCCTTTTCAACGTATATTCAATTGAGTACACTAAAAAGACAAGATATTTAATGTTCAAACAGATGCACTTTATAGTTTTTAAAACTATAAAATATTTACTCCTTTTGGATTTTATACCTGCAACACATTCCAAAGAAGTTGGGACGGGGCATGTTTACCACTGTGTTACATCACCTTTCCGTTTAACAACACTCAATAAGCGTTTGGGCACTGAGGACACTAATTGTTGAAGCTTTGTAGGTGGAATTCTTTACCATTCTTGCTTGATGTACAACTTCAGTTGCTCAGCAGTCCAGGGTCTCCGTTTTCATATTTTACGCTTCATAATATGCCACACATTTTCAATGGGAGACAGGTCTGGACTGCAGGCAGGCCAGTCTAGTACCTGCACTCTTTTACTATGAAGCCACGCTGTTGTAACACATGCAGAATGTGGCTTGGCATCGTCTTGCTGAAATAAGCAGGGACGTCCCTGAAAAAGACGTTGCTTGGATGCCAGCAGATGTTGCTCCAAAACCTGTATGTACCTTTCAGCATTAATGGTGCCTTTACAGATGTGCAAGTTATCCCTGCCATGGGCACTAACACACTCCCACACCATCAGAGATGCTGGCTTTTGAACTTTTGCTGATAACAATCCGGATAGTCCTTTTCCTCTTTGGCCTGGAGGACACAACGTCCATGATTTCCAAAAACAATTTGTAATGTGGACTCGTCAGACCACAGGACACTTTTCCACTTTCCATCAGTCCATCTCAGATGAGCTCGGGCCCAGAGAAGCCGGCGGCGTTTTTGGGTGTTGTTGATATATGGCTTTCGCTTTGCATGGCAGAGTTTTAACTTACACTTGTAGATGGAGCGACGAACTGTGTTCACTGACAGTGGTTTTCTGAAGTGTTCCTGTGCACATGTGGGAATATCCGTTACAGAATGATGTTGGTTTTTAATGCAGTGCCGCCTGTGGGATCGAAGGTAACGGGCATTCAATGTTGGTTTTCTGCCTTGCCGCTTACTTGCAGAGATTTCTCCAGATTCTCTGAATCTTTTGATGATATTATGGACTGTAGATGATGAAATCCCTAAATTCCTTGCAATTACACGTTGAGAAATGTTCTTAAACTGTTGGACTATTTGCTCACGCAGTTGTTCACAAAGTGGTGAACCTCGCCCCGTCCTTGCTTGTGAACGACTGAGCCTTTCAGAGCTGCTCCCTTTATACCCAATCATGACACTCACCTGTTTCCAATTAACCTGTTCACCTGTGGAATGTTCCAAACAGAAGTTTTTTGAGCATTCCTCAACTTTCCCAGTCTTTTGTTGCCCCTGTCCCAACTTCTTTGGAACGTGTTGCAGGCATCAAATTTAAAATGAGTGAATATTTGCAAAAAACATTCAAGTTTATCTGTATGAACATTAAATATCTTGTCTTTGTAGTGTATTCAATTGAATATAGGTTGAAAAGGATTTGCAAATCATTGTATTTTGTTTTTATTTATGTTTTACACAACGTCCCAATTTCATTTGAATTGGGGTTGTATGAGCTGAAAAAAATCTAAAGTCCAAAAAACTGTAAGTTAATAATATGTGATATTGCTTTTTTTCTTCCCTCACATCCCCGTCCGTTTTCCGCTGGTCATCACATGCACAGCTACGATGGTGACCACCATGAGCAGCAGCCCACAGCTCAGCGCGCCGGCTATGATGATGTGAGTGTTAAACGGTCCTTTTGAGCTGCTGGATGTTTCTGAGTCTGAGGAAGAGAAAAAGGAAGAAATGTAAGGTCACAAAGGATGTGTGGGGGACGATCAAAGAAAGCACTTCCAGCTGTGTGTCATCAAACTGAATAGACTCCACACCATTTTCTAAAATGTTCATGTTTCAATTACACTGTAAAAAATAAAAGGCTTTGTGTTATAAAAGAAGCACATTTAAATGGAGAAGGAACCTTAGAATATATGGTTCTTTAACTGATATATGTGAGTGTGAAGAACCTTTTAAAGCTGTAATAATAATGTAAAAGTTCTTTTGTCCTAGAACAGTATGTGCAAGCAAAGAACTGTTTAGGAACTTTTATGTTTTAGCAAAAACAGTCTAAAAAGAATAAATTCATAAGCTGGACTCTTAAGTAATAAAGCAATGTTATGTAAATTACCTTGTTTGCTAAGTGCTTGTGTCTCTTTACCTGAAAATGACAAAAGAAATGTGGTTAGTATGGATGGTCAACCAGCTATGCTGAGCAATAGACTAAATACAAAATAGGCTTAAAATTAAACTATTTAAGGCACATTGTTGTCTGTTGTAAACATGCATACTCAGATCATACCACAGCACTGCAATAAAATGCTTGACAACTAAGTGACGTTAGTATTAGATGTATTTATTAACCTCAATATGAGTGACTAGCAGTAAGGATTTGTTGAGCACTGTAGGGAGTAACTATTGCTCTGAGAAAACACTGAAGGACAAAAAAATATATAAACTATATGATATAGCAAGTAAAATATTAAATGCTAGTTTTTGGCCAGAATGCCCTTCATATATTAATATTATATTACAGTGCCCTTTATATATTAATCCTTTATATATTAATCCTTACTCTGCAGGCGTACTCCTTTCCCAAACTCCATAGGCTTTCCATTTGAAGCTGCACAGAAGTACATGGCGAGGTCCCTTTCGGACACTTTTAATATCTTCAGTCCGATTAACCGTTCGACAACGCAGCCTTCGTAACAGGTTCCGTTGGAATTCCATGCGACTGATAAAGCACCGTCGTTTTTCAGCCCCATCACCATTACAGTTTTTGGCTGAAAGTCAGCACCCAGCTTTACCCAGTAGATTTCATGATGGTAGGACATGTCACACTTCAGCATCACTGGTTCTCCCAGCGTCACCACTTTCTCTTCTAAGGCTTTCAAAGACTTTACTGACGAAAGAATGAGCACTGTTGGGGAGAAAATGATTAGCGAGCATTAGTCCAACCATACTAGACAATATCCTCAGGCCATAATTATTCTGTGGGTTTTGCATCAACATGCCTGGTCTGGTAATAACTGGCCTGCTAAGTGCTCATACTGAACTCATCATGCTTTAACCATTTCCTTTTTTGTGCCTTAAGCACCGCTTCACTTATAATGGTCATCGGCTGTACATGCGCCTGCTTTGCTTTAAAGTAATTAGCCATATTCTTAGACTCTTACACATACCAAAGAACAAATTTAAGAACCTTTCAGTGGCTGATTTTGTGGAAGAACCCTTTTTGTACAAACCCCGAATCCAGAAAAGCTGAGACAATATGCAAAATGCTCATAACAACAACAGTGGTTAGTAAATTCTGTTTGGACGTATTAAACTGAACAAAATATAAAAATGTTTTCCCTATGAATTGCTTACCTTCCAGAAAAGTTAATAATGAGGAACAACACTTAATAATGGTTTAAGCACTGCAGACACAGGTTAATCCTGGTTGAACTATGTGATTGGAGTGACAGACGCTTCCGCTTCTCACTCAAAGCGCTCCTGTAATCACTGCACTCCGAATTTTCTATCAGAGAAACTGCTCCACTCAGTGTCTGCCATATATGATCCTTTCTTATGACATTTATTTTATGTTTTATTTATATGGACAAGACACTGCACACCGAATTTCATGAATCATATCATTTCTGGCCGTTATTGAATTAAATAAAAAGAAAGTATAGGTTTGAAGCGACGACCCACTCACAAGTTAGAAAACTAGAAACACGTGCTTTTAACACCATCTTCTTTATCATTGCCACAGCCGAGATTGATGGTTTTTTTTCTTCATTTTTTTGTTACATAATTTTGAAAATGCCAGCTTCTTTGCACTGTGTCGAAATTTTATGACAAATGATTCAACAGAAATGGTCAGATGTAATTAACTTAAACGAAAAGTTAAGAATGTTTGGTCTTTTCCTGCAAACGTACTCTTATGGGGACACAATTTGTTCGGACAGCAACGAAATGCTGCTCCAAAATGTGGATACATCTTTCAGCATTAATCATGACTTTACAGATCTGCAAATTATTCATGCCATGAGCTCTAACACACCCCCATATCATCATAACAGATCCTGGCTTTTAACCATGAATCTGAAAGGTTGATTCATCTGACTACATATTTCCCCTGTGAATCCGTTCATCATCAGTGTTTCTTGAGTGGTGTGGAATCCACCTGTTTAGGATGTTTTTTTCAAAACATCCTAGTCTTAGCTTGCCCCATCCCAACTTTCTGAAACATATTGCAGGAATCCATTTCAGAAAAAAAGCATATATTTGCCAAAAAAGGTAGATAAAGTAAAACAGTTATCTTGTTCTTTGCTTTTGCTTTCATTTCCCCAGTCAAAGTAGATTTACAAATCACACCTTTCATTTTTTTCTTTTTGAATTTCACATACTGTCTCAACTTGTTTGGAATAGATGTTTGTAAAGGTACAAGTTTGTATGGTATGTAATGTAAGGATCTGATTATTCCTACAGGTTCTATCTTTTACTACAACTGAAGGTCCAAGTCGAGAAGTAAGAGGGTATTTGTGATAGCGAATTTCATCATTTAAAACAACGTTCTTGGTTTATTTTTTGTAAATTAATATATGTAACTCACCAATACAGGCAAACAGCATTGTTTTCTTGTGATCTCGCGTCCTGTGTGTTTACTGTTTAACTAGGTTGGCGTATATACTCTGGTTAGGCGGAAGTAAAACCACACTTTGTTCCAGTCAGCACATGTGAAGTTCCAACCTCAATATGATTCATCTCCCTCTTTTCAGGTGATGATAAAGATTTACTGGATTATGAGTTTTAGATAAGGTTTAGAAGTCAACAGTGCATGAGGACAGGTCTTTAAGAGAACAAAAAAATTTGTGAAGTAAGGGAAAACCATGAATGCTCCTTGCAACTCTGATGGCTGAAACTGTTGTTGCACTGCAGGAGGTGTGAAATACCCCTATTGTCACAGTTCTTCTTAAGAGCCTGTTTTGACTTTGAAGTGAAACTCCTGTTCCTCCCGTCCCAGTATTGACGGTTTTTTGGCCAAAGCCAGTTTTAAGCACGCTTTTGCTTGTCTTTTTCACTTGCCGCAGCCAAGAATAAAGGCACTTAATAGTTGATCGTTTCTACATCAGTACCTTTAGTAATGAGCGATGTAATGATGTGCATAGGATGAGTTGTTATATAAGACGGTCAGAAAATTGTTGAATGTCCGTTGTTATGCTACAGCCTCTAATGTATACGATGTGAATCAGAACCAGTTTATTTTTCTTTGACTTTAGGTTTATGAATGGGGTTTATACAGGGAGATTCACTTGAAAGAGGCCCCGAATATTCTGTTGCAACTCCGTTTAGGATTAATCTGAACCAAAAAAATGTGCTACATACCTTGACGTATGTATAATTGATTATATTACATGTGATGCTGGAAGTGACCTCCATTTTCTGCCAGACACATTTCGATGCGGCGTTCCTGATCGTATCAACAAGCATATCTGGGGGAATACCAGCAATTTCACATTGGATGTTTTCCTTCAAATCTTCCACACTCTGAGGCTTGTTCCAATAGACTTTTCCTTTGAGGATACCCTGAAGGAAGAAGTCTGGTGGTGTCGGATCTGGCGACCGTGGTGGGCAAAACCCCTTTGAAATGATCCTGCTGCTGAAGAAAGACACAGTGTCTGCCATGCTCCTTGCCGATGTGTGACTCGTTGCTTCATCTTGCTGGAAGTAGCTTTCCGTTAACTCATGATCATCCAGTTGATTCACGAACTGTTCAAAAATGTCCACATCAGTGTTCATGGTGGTGTCGAAGAAAATAGGGCCTATGATTTTCAAGGGCCCATATATGGGTTTTGTGTGTTAACATACCTCGACAAATGGAACCACGCTTCATCCAAGTATCATGTGATGTCCAATATTCTTTCGTTGTACCTCTTAAACGCCTGGAACCAGTGAGAGTATCTGACTCTTTTCTCCATATCACTTGCTTTGAGCTCCTGAATGACAGTGACACCATACGCATGCAATTTTGCCCTTTTAGCAGCTCTCTGTCATGTTGAATAAGACCTCCCAGTCTCAGAGGTCTCAGAAGATGAATCATTTTCTGAATAACACTCTGAGGGTATATCCCAAACACCCTATTTCTTCCTGAATTCACTCTGACATCGCTTGAACGAATTGGTGATCCAATAGCTTCTCACCATGAAGATGCGCTGCTCAATACTGTACACCACCATCTTGATGAGAAGTCCAATGACTGAGTGAAGGGGTACAGGGCTATATACCTGGAAGTTGCAAATGGAGGTGAAACGTTGCGACGGCTGTCTGGCACCTACCTCATCACTCTGACGCAGGGGCATCCCAGCTTGATCGAAGCTCCATATACTGAAAAGCACATTGTTTCATTCAGATTGCTTCGTCCTAGCACTAGTTATTACAGAATATTCAGTGCCTCTTTCGAGTGAATCTCCCTGTACATCCCAGCCTACTACAGTATGGAAGATTGCCCAGGCTGTAGCAGCAACTGCTGTCCTCTACGGCTAGAGTCCAGCACACTGCATAGCATAGCGGATTCAACTCAGGTAATGATTCAGCAGGTGGGTTGTTCTATAAGGGTGGTGATGGACACAGATACAAATGTTGGTATGTAATTGATGCAGTGTAACACATCCATTAAAAAAGAAAGTTCTTTGTTCTATTCCTACATGAACTACCACTGAGAAGTTCACGGTTAATCAACTCTCTTTCTGTATTTCTGATAGATGTGGCTCAAACATTGACATCTTCATGTGTCTCATGAAATATTAAGTGATTTAAAGTAAACTGGCAATGGACTATGTTCTAGAAAAGCTTAATTTTAGTCATTTGAGTTTGTTGTTAGCTCTGCATTAAACTGGTAAGCCTGCTCTCACTAAAGTCACGTCGTCATTCTGTAGTCGGCGCCATGCTCTTGTGCCCACATCAGGAACTCAGAGTCCAAAAGGAATTTCTCTATGATAGAATGAATGAAGTTTATGAAAACTGCCTCTGTGTATATTAAGTGTGTAAGTTAAGTTTAATGGCGTTTTTTTGTGGTGTTAAAAAGACAACTGAATATAAAAAACACAATGTCAAAATGAAACCTACGTTTTTTTAAAAAAACAAAACTGAGAGGGGAAAAAGTCGTAGTTGCTCAGCAGTTTTGTTGACGATTCTAAAATAAGCGGCAGGCCGTGGTTCAGTCTTCCCTAGGCAGTCAAACGGAGATTAAAACTCTCAGAGCATCTTGTTATGGAACAAATCACATGCTTTTCTCGTTAAGCCCATGCAGGGTAGAAGAAAAGAACACTGGGAAATCCCAACCTCTCCGTCTCCTCAATTGTTTTACCGAGAAGCTCAGTTTTATCAGACCCATTAACTGAAAACCACCCTGTAATTTCGGTAAACTTTGTAGAACTTTTCAGAAAGAGAACATGTAGGCTGTTTTCAAGACCAGATGAGGAAACTCAGAGTATGACTTCTGCTTCATCCTCTGCAATCCATCTACCGTAGTTGAGAGCGCTGGAGCTGCTCTGTTTTATAATAGGCGTACAAAAAGACTGTGGCTTTGCTACAGAACTCTGCTGGGCCCTCCTCGTTGTAGCTTAGCCTAGATGACCTCAATCCTTGGAGGATAAGACACAGAAAGACTTAGAATAAGACACAGAAAGTTCTTTGTCCTATTCCTACATGAACTACCACTGAGAAGTTCACGGTTAATGAACTCTCTTTCTGTATTTGTGATAATGTGGCTGAAATATTGACATCTGCATGTGTCTCATGAAATATTAAATGATTTAAAGTAAAGTGACAGTAGGCTATATTTCAGAAAAGCTTAATTTTAGTAATTTGAGTTTGCTCTCCATTAAACTGGTCAGCCTGCTCTAACAGACCACTCACTGAAGTCATGTCGTCATTCTGTAGTCGGCCCCTTGCTCTTATGCCCACATAAGAAACTCCGGGTCTTAAAGGAATTTCTCTTTGAGAAGAATGAACGAAGTGCCTCTGTGTATATTAAGTGTGTGAGTAAGGTTTAACAGTTTTTTCAGAATAAGACACAGAATGGATAGCTGAACATGACAGAATATATGATATTGATGATATATATGAACATTTATATGACAGAATCTTATTTTATGAGTGTGTGTGTGTATATATATATATATATACACACACATGCACACATCGCTGCGGTCGTAATAAAACCTTGTATCTCCATTTTTTGTCATTTTTCACCAAAAGAAATGATCTAAAATAACTTGGAAAAATGTCTGGTTCCATTGACTTACATTAAAAGCAGAGTATGTTTTACCATCTCCTGTAAAGTTATAATTTTGGAGATATGAACTTTTGATCCATGATATGTATGTGTGTGTGTGTGTGTGCGTGTGTGTAGTATAACACAGTATGTAGTGTTGATGTGCAAACAGATCAGATGAGAGCATGGTCAATATAGTAGTGCAAGCAGTAATTCAGATGGAGTTTCAGTGACTGGAAAATGAAGAATGTCTGTATTGCTGAAAAAAATAAATGTTATGGTCCCAAAAGGCTCTCATGGAATTAAGTGGAAAGTGAATTAAAAAGCTTTTGTGTTAAGCATTTCTATATAATGGCATCATCACTGGTAACAAAACATGCATGTAGAACATACAGTAGAGGACATAAAGAGAAGCACTATTGTGCAAATTGAATCAGTGCACAAACACAGACCCTGTAACCCCATCAAACCCTCACAGCCACACCCACCACAGCCCCCTCCATCAGGCCTAGCCCAGCCCACTAAAGTCCCAATCTTAAAAAAAATCTAAAAGTTAGCAGCCCTGACTTAACTTGCCCAGATCTAGACTACAAGCTTGCCTTTGCTCTTGCAGTGCGTAATGGGTATTGTAGTTTCAAGAGGTCAACAGTGCTCACTGCTTTAAAATATGCCTTTGTACTTTAAAACACTTGAATGAAATTAAAAGGGTTGTAATATTTCATGTTATCAGTTTATTAGTGTCTTATTTAAGCACTTTCAGTCTTTCAGTATTCACCCTTTATTTAGATTATGTTTATAATATATTTCAGCTGTCTGAGAGGGCCATCTTTGATAAAATGAAAACCTTCCACTGTACATGCTTGGGAACATAATGTAGACTCTCCTATTTTATATAAACAAACATAGATCAAGATGGGACAAAGGTGGATGTACCAAATCCGTAGACGTTTGCTAAATCATAGTGACAGAAGGTATGTAAATAGAATGATGACAAATGATCCATCCATCCATCCATCCATCCATCATCTTCCGCTTCTCCGGGGTTCGGGTCGCGGGGGCAGCATACTGAGCAATGAAGCCCAGACCTCCCTTTCCCCAGCCACTTCCACTAGCTCCCTGGGAGGGATTCCGAGGCGCTCCCAGGCCAGCTGGGCGATATAGTCACGCCAGCGTGTCCTGGGTCTTCCCCGGGGTCTCCTCCCCGGTGGACTTGCCTGTGACACCTCCCAAGGGAGGCGTCCAGGAGGCATCCTAACAAGATGCCCGAACCACCTCAACTGGCTCCTCTCGACGTGAAGAAGCAGCGGCTCTACTCCGAGTCCCTCCCGGATGACCGAACTTCTCACCCTATCTCTAAGGGAGAGTCCAGCCACCCTGCGGAGGAAACTCATTTCAGCCGCTTGTATTCGCGATCTCGTTCTTTCGGTCATTACCCAAAGCTCATGACCATAGGTGAGGGTGGGAACATAGATCGACCAGTAAATCGAGAGCCTTGCCTTATGGCTCAGCTCTTTCTTTACCACAACAGACCGGTAAAGAGCCCGCATCACTGCTGACCCAGCACCAATCCGCCTGTCAATCTCCCGCTCCCTTGTACCATCACTCGTGAACAAGACCCCAAGATACTTAAACTCCTCCACTTGAGGCAAGAGCTCATCCCCGACCCAGAGAGGGCTCTCCACCCTTTCCCGGGTGAGAACCATGGCCTCGGATTTGGAAGTACTGATCCTCATCCCGGCCGCTTCACACTCGGCTGCAAACCGATCCAGTGAAAGCTGAAGTTCACGGCCTGATGTCCCCAATAGGACCACATCATCTGCAAACAGCAGCGATGTGACCCTGAGGTCACCAAACCGGACACCCTCCATCCCCTGACTGCGCCTAGAAATTCTATCCATAAAAATTATGAATAGAATCGGTGACAAAGGGCAGCCCTGACGGAGTCCAACTCTCACTGGGAACGAGTCTGACTTACTGCCGGCCATGCGAACCAAGCTCCTGCTTTGTTTGTACAGGGCCTGAATGGCTCATAGCAAAGAGCCATGTACCCCGTACTCCCAAAGCACCTCCCACAGAATACCCCGGGGAACACAGTCGAATGCCTTCTCCAAATCCACAAAGCACATGTGGACTGGTTGGGCAAACTCCCATGAACCCTCGAGAATCCTGGAGAGGGTAAAGAGTTGGTCCAGTGTTCCACGACCAGGGCGGAACCCGCACTGCTCCTCCTGAATCCGAGGTTCGACTATAAGCCGGACTCTCTTCTCCAGTACCCTTGCATAGACCTTACCAGGGAGGCTGAGGAGTGTGATTCCCCTGTAGTTGGAACACACCCTCCGGTCCCCCTTTTTAAAAAGAGGCACCACCACCCCAGTCTGCCAATCAAGTGGCACCACCCCCGATGTCCATGCAATGTTGAAAAGGCGTGTCAGCCAAGACAGCCCCACAACATCCAGAGCCTTGAGGAACTCGGGACGGATCTCATCCACCCCTGCAGCCCTGCCGCCAAGGAGCTTTTTAACTACCTTAGCGACTTCGGCCTCAGTAATGGACAAGCCTATTCCCGTGTCCCCAGACTCTGCCTCCTCACTGGAGAACATGTTGGTGGGATTGAGAAGGTCCTCAAAGTATTCCTTCCACCGCCCAATGATGTCTTCAGTCGAAGTCAGCAGCACACCATCTCCACTATATACAGTGCTAGTGGCACACTGCTTTCCCCTTCTGAGTCGCCTGACGGTTTGCCAGAATCTTTTCGGAGCCGACTTAAAGTCACTTTCCAAGGCCTCACCGAAACTCTTCCCACATCCGGGTTTTTGCCTTGGCAACGACTGAAGCCGCAGATTGCTTGGCCTGTCGATACCTGCCAGCTGCCTCTGGTGTCCTACAGGCCAACCATGTCTGGTAGGACTCCTTCTTCAGCTTGACGACATCTCTCACCTGGGGTGTCCACCACCGGGTTCGAGGATTACCGCCCCGACAGGCACCAACTACCTTGCGACCACAGCTACAGTCAGCCGCTTCAACAATGGAGGAGCGGAACATGGCCCATTCTGAGTCAATGTCCCCCACCTCCCCCGATATCTGGTCAAAGTTCTGACAGAGGTGTAAGTTGAAGATCAATCTGACAGGTTCTTCTGCCAGACGTTCCCAGCAAACCCTCACTATACGTTTGGGTTTGCCTGGTCTGACTGGCATCTTCCCCCACCACCTGATCCAACTCACCACCAGGTGGCGATCAGTTGACAGCTCAGCTCCTCTCTTTACCCGAGTGTCCAGTACACATGGCCGCAAGTCCGCTGACACGACTACAAAGTCAATCATTGAACTGCGGCCTAGGGTGTCCTGGTGCCATGTGCACTTATGGACATCCTTGTGTTCAAACATGGTGTTCGTTATGGACAAACTGTGGTTTGCACAGAAGTCCAAAAACTGAACACCACTCGGGTTCAGATCAGAGAGGCCATTCCTCCCAATCACACCCCTCCAGGTCTTACTGTCGTTGCCCACGTGAGTGTTGAAGTCCCCCAGTAGGACAATCGAGTCTCCAGGAGGAGCACTTTCAAGCACCCCTTCCAAAGACTCTATGAAGGCTGGGTATTCTGAACTGCTGTTCGGTGCATAAGCACAGACAACAGTCAGGACCCGTTCCCCAACCCGAAGGCGTAGGGAAGCTACCCTCTCGTCCACCGGGGAAAACCCCAACATACAGGCGCCGAGTCGAGGGGCTATGAGAAAGCCCACACCTGCCCGCCGCCTCTCACCATGGGCAACTCCAGAAAAGAAAAAAGTCCAGCCCCTCTCAAGGAGATTGGACCCAGAGCCCAAGCTGTGTGTTGAGGTGAGCCCGACTATATCTAGCCGGTATCTCTCGACCTCGCGCACCAACTCAGGCTCCTTCCCCGCCAGTGAGGTAACATTCCAAGTTCCAAAAGCCAGTTTCAGCAACCGAGGATCAGAACGCCAAGGCCCACGCCTTCGGACACTGCCCGATCCACAATGCACCGCACCCCTACTACTGCCCCTCCCATCGGTGGTGGGTCGATGGGAGGGGGGACTCATGTAGCTCCTTCGGGCTGGGCCCGGCCGGGCACCATGAGTGAATGCCCGGCCACCAGACGCTCGCTGGCCTGGCTCCAGGGTGGGGCCCCGGTAACCCTGATCCGGGCAGGGTACACGAGTCCTGCTTTGTTGTCCTCATAGGGGTGGTTATGGATCACACTTTGTCTGGCCTGTCACCTAGGACCAGTTTGCCATGGGAGACCCTACCAGGAGCTTTTGCTCCAGACAACATAGCTCCTAGGGTCCTTCAAGCACACAAACCTCTCCACCACGATAAGGTGGTGATCCATGGAGAGGATGACAAATGATATAGAATATATTTTAAAAATGATTATGTATAATATAAAAGTTGAGAATGATATGTCAGATGTGCATGAGAAAATTATTGCTCATATATGGCTCATACATATATATATATATATATATATATATATATATATATATATATATATATATATATATATATATATGGAGAGGAGAGGAATGAAGGTCAGTAGAGCCAAGACAGAATACGTGTGTGTGAATGAGAGGGAGGCAGGTGGAAAGGTGAAGATGCAAGGAGTAGAGGTCGTAAAGGTGGATGACTTCAAATATCTTGGGTCAACCATCCAGAGTAATGGACAGTGTAGAAAAGAGGTGAAGAAGAGGGTGCAGGCAGGATGGAGTGGGTGGAGACGGGTGTCAGGGCTGATGTGTGACAGAAGGATAGCAGCAAGAGTGAAAGGGAAGGTTTACAAGACAGTGCGTCCTGCTGTGATGTATGGTTTAGAGACTGTGGCTCTGTCTAAAAGACAGGAGGCTGAGCTGGAGGTGGCGGAGATGAAGATGCTGAGATTTTCGTTGGGAGTGACAAGGATGGACAAGATTAGAAATGAGCAGATCAGAGAGAAGTTGGAGTGAAGGTGGAGCAGTTTGGAGATAAAGCCAGAGAGGCCAGGTTGAGATGGACATGTGTTGAGGAGGAATAGTGTATATATTGGGCAAAGAATGTTGGAGATGGAGCTGCCGGGTAGAAGGAGAAGAGGTAGACCTCAGAGAAGGTTTATGGATGTAGTGAAGGTGGACATGGAGATGGTTGGTGTGAAAGTAGAGGAGGCAATGGATTAGAGCAAGATGGAGGCAGATGATCCACTGTGGCGACCCCTAAAGGGAGCAGCCGAAAGAAGAAGATATAGTAGGTATATGGGCTTCGTTATAATTAGGCCTTATACTTATATAGTTGTATTGGGTGTATTATAGCAGTGAATAGTGCAACTTAACAAATAATGTTAGATATAGCATTGATCATTTTTGTAATACATAGCCCTAATAGTAACGATATAGGCTTAATCATATAATTAGTTATTCTATTACATAACGTGATTATAATGACTTATAGATAGGACAAATAATGTTTTGCTAACTTATAACATAAAATACATTTCTTTCTGGTGGACTTTTGGCTGTGTTGAACTGCTTGTTTTTTTCTTTACCTTAAGTTTGAATGGAGTGAACGGTGCATTTTTCCGCCATCTGCTGGTTGTGTTGGAATCCTCTTTACTCAAAGATGTGTTCCTGATTTATTTCGCCATAAAGATATTTTTGATGGATTAAAAATCACTTAAAACTGTAAGTGAAAGCACACAAGTACAGTCGCTACGAATACAATATAATGGCATTAGAATTTTCTGAGCCAGAAGACTGTAACGTTTAGAAAACAACTGAACTACAAAACCCATGAGCCACTGCTGGTGCCGTTCCGTCGGACTGCCATAGTGACGCAATCAGGCCGACAGAATTTGTAGTCCGGTTTAGGAGAAGACTCCTAGAAACTAGATTTGTGTTTTTACTACCGATTAATCTTTAGCAACATTGGTATAAAGTCAATATAATATCAATATAAAGGAATATGGGGCTGAGAGGGGACGTTATGCTGCACAATCTGTAATATTCACCACTTTGAATTCATTGTTTGTGTTATTTTAAACACAGCAAGCAGGGGGCGACCGGTTTGCCTCGCATTATAGGCGTTATGTTTTATTATAAATGTAATATATTTATTGCCGACTATGGCAGTTAAAATGTAGATCTTGCCAGTGAAGTCAAAGTGGTAGTGGACTTTTTTTTAGGTTTTCGGTTTTAAAATAAAATCCTTTGTTATTGTTGTTGTTTTAATTCCCGCCCTCACGTCTGGTCTCGTCGCCTGCTGGATGATGTCATCGCAGAGGGTAAGCACACTAGCAGTGGGGTGTTAAGCAGAACTGCAGGTTCATGAAGAACCGGACACTTTATCGCTTTCACGCGGATTTCCTACTAGAATATACGTCGTATTACACGAATATCCTCACATTTATCCCTACAGTATCCTTACAACAGCGTCTGTGGCGGAAAGAGGAGTGAGTTTGGGACGCGGATGAAGGTCCGAGCAGGTAAATAATAAATAAGGCACAGCATGAATGAAGAGGCTTCATGTGTGAAGAAGCTTCGTGCAGTCAGTTTCTTGGTACTGCCAGCTTTCTTTATCAGCTTTATGTCATGTCTGGTGGCTACTGACTTACTCAGAAGCTCGACATGTAGACCAGGAGCTCTGCTTTCTGTCTGTCTGACGTTACATTACTGCTGCTATTGCTGTCGCCACTGTACAAGGAGCCTAAAATCTCTTATCAGGCACATGATGTAGCCCTTATTATTTTTCCTAGTCATGTCTGACACGGGTGTCAATTGTGGAAAAGACAAATAAAGATCCTTCTCCTTTAGCCCGGTTCTGTCATGCATTTTAGGCCTGCATGCAGTGAGGAGGACTTCAGACACAAGCTTAGAGCAACACTACATGTTTTGTATTATTTGTTTGTTATATTGGTGTGATCAAGTTTCAGTCTGCAAAGTTTACCTATAGCAAAACTATAAGATTATCTGTAGTAGTTAATGGGTTTGAAGGCCAACGGGAGTTGCATGTTATTGATGCTATTGTAACGTGTTTCTAGACATCATAAATAACATTCAGTTTTCCATTTAAATTCTATTCAGCCCAGTTATCTCCCGTCATGCACTGACTAGATAACGAAATATTTGGGTTGGGCAAGCATGTGGAGAAGTGTTGATCACATTCAGAAAGCTGACAGCTGAGTATGACCACAATAGAGGTGTTTCCCAGCTTCCAGGTCATGATTCTGTTCCCAAAGTGGGAGAACAGGTATTTGGTACTTTCTGAGCCACACGCTGTTCTGCAGTGAAGAGAATGTCAGAGTTAAGCTTCCTTCAGATTTGCATATTATGCAAAATTGCATACAGGAATGCTAAAGAGTATATCAGAATAGTTTGTTAGTCTCACATTTATTACTATACTATGTAATAATATTTACAGTGTAGTATAGCATGTGGTTTTGGGTGCAGCTGCTGTGCTGTCCTTACAACAGCAGGATCTTTCTTGGAATTGAATTTATGGAAGTAGACACAAAAATGTGAAATGTTTAACATGGACATCCACATACAGCAGTATATTATTCAGTGAATCTAAATGTAAAAGAATGCGAAAATATCGAGTTATGTGTATCATTAAGTTGCACGAGTGAAGAGATCTGGGCTTGCTGGAAGTGTATATAAAGAAGAAAAAAGCTGAAAACTTATTTGTTTCTTCATTAAAACTGAGATGAATGTAGTGTCATTGAGCCTTAATGAATAATAATGATTTCTGATGCTGCAAATGTTCAAACCAAATGCACCAGAGTGTCTGGCTTGAATGAATCTGTAATGAAATCAAATGACGGGTAGTAAAATAAAAAGTTTGATGTCGTGTAAAGCATTGCTAAAGTTTCAAAACGTGCTGTTCATATATGGAAACTGTTTCTTTTGACTTCGTTATTTGTGTAAATTTCCCTCTAGTTTAGCCCCAACTTTGCCCTAAAGTTATAAGGAAAGTTTTTCTGCCTTCAAGTCCTGTCGGAAATATTGGATTTTCTGAGATGAATGCACATGAACGCCGCCGCAGTGTCGTATTTTTGAGTGGGGAAATTGATTTTTCAGTAAGCCCTGAGTTTTTGAGTTAGGGAGGTGTCAAAAATGCAATGATCGCCACTAATAAACTGGCTGTATTTCAGTTATTCGTCAGCTGCAACCTCATCACTGCAGGCTAAAACAGTCCACAAGTGGGAGTAAGCACAGTATGTGATACATCTAACTGTATAAAAACATTACTAACGCAAAATATACAGGCTGTCTTTAATGACCGAAAGATACATTAACCAAAAACATTATTTCCAGTGTGTCTTATTTCCAACCAAAACCACTTGAACACAAAGAAAGTCATACTGATGACCTCCGAAGTCGTAAGTAGGAAGTTCCAAGGAGGACTTAAAGGCAGCATTTGAGCCTGAACTGCTTTTTGAATGAGGCAGCCATTCAGAACAGAGCTTATTTACATGTATCAGTCTTTAAGAAACTTATTGTTTTCCTATTAAAATATTTTATATCCGAAAGTTGGTGTTCAGGTCTGTCATCTGATTACTACTGTAGTCCATGGTGACAGTCCTAATGATGTTATAATTCACTGGACCATAAGAAATGCGTTTTATTGTTTGAGTATATTAGCTTTGTATCAGAGCTTTCTGCTGCGTCAGAGTGTGAATTAGTGAAATTGCACAGTAGCCAGATATTCTCTCCTGAGGCTTTTGACCCATCGCTTTAGCATACAATACAGGTTCATGTCCATGACAATGCACTGATCAGTACACATTGTTATGAACACAGTATATTGTACTCTAAACATATGAGTCAGTGTTTCTCCTGGAATAGCCTCACAATGGAGGTCTGTTTCAACTGCGGGCTCTACTGCTGCTTTAATGACACTTCCAGTGAAGCGTCACCAAAGAGCCAAGTGTCCGCAACCACATATACAGGTGCAGAAGTCTCAGGCCAGCAAAGAAAATGGTTTAGCTAGGCTGTCTTTTTGTCAAAAATGTTTTCGTAGGTTGGTATAGTGTAGTGGGCAACATCAATGCCTCCCATGCTGTAGACTGGGGTTCTATCCTCACAGCAGTCCTTGGGCAGGACTCCTAACACTACCTTCACCCACCTGCATAAAATAATCAAACTGTAAGTGACTCTGGATAAGAGTGTTTGCCAAGTGCCATACATGTTAATGTAAATGTTCTTGTAACTTACATGTGAATGAGTGGGGCTAAACTACTAGGCCTACAGGCTGAACAGTTTGGTAAATGTAAATGAGTTGGTTCTAGTGGCATCACAAAAACAATTCATTCCAAAGCTGAGTATTTACATACATACATACTGAATGTATGGAGTATAGAATGAATGGACAGCAAACATTCTAAAAACTTTGAAATCTTGCAATAGCGATTAAAGTCTTTCTTTTCAAAAAAGTGTAGGAAATTCATATTTGAGTGATACCAGCTCTTTAAATATCATTTTCACAAGTGATCTGAGGCTTTTTGTAGCTTTTTCTATTAAGCCAAACTGGCTTCAGGCTATTAACTACATTAAAATTGGAAACCAGTTATACCAGGTATGACTTTTTCCAATTTGCCAAGCAAGCTGTTGTGAATTTGTGAGCTAATGTGAACTTCATATCAGAATGTTTGTGGTTAATTTTAAGAAAAAGTTTTCAGAAGTTTACTTCTTTACTCTTAACAGCTCTAAGTGTTGTGCAAACTGTATGACTAAGTCATTACACTCTTAACTCCCCACATTGAATCACAAGGAGACCTGCTGGTGTAGTTTCTGACACTACATGACACACTATTATCCATAAAACTGGACAAAAGTAGTTCACAAACAGTATAAACTATAAACAGTCGTAGCACTAGTTGGTAGCCACATTGACCTCATGACTCCATTCTCCAGACACTAAAAATGTCTTGGCAAATCAAGTACATTTTTTGGGGTGAAGCCAAATTTCTCCTTTGGAAAAAAATCCTCTTTGGTCATAGAATGGTGTCTCTTGGCCCATTGACGACTGATTGACCCGGGCACTGAGTTAAGGTTGTGACCCTAGATAGTGCAACTGGGTGGATTCGGCAGCTTGTTTATGAAACAAACATGAAATCAGACCGTTGGTCTCAGGCGTAGACTGCAGGAGTAGAAGAGTCATAGCTCTAATGTAGCTTTGACTTCTACAGTATAAAACCATGGCAGACTTTGGTAGTGACAGCACACACTAAACCTGTGCTAGTTTACAGGTTTCCGATAATTATAAGGTATATTGTGTATCACTCAGATACTTATATTTTCGAAACCCCTTGGTGTCTGTTTGAATATATATTGTAGTATTATGAGATGGCATGATGTAAAGTCCTCCCAATAAGGTTTATCATAGAAAAACAAAATTCTTAAAAGTGGTCTATAATATGTCTTGCAAGGAAACCCCTTCATATGTATTTTGCTCATGATTTATAATATTACACTGATTAATTTATACCTGCGTTTCTACAACCTTTCCTAGGGTATGAGGTTGTGTGTGGAATCAGAAATACACCATCCATCAAGTGTCCATATCTGATGCAGGCCTGTCAATAATCACAGACACTGGTGTTGAAAGATTCAGACTTCAGCAGCTGAACGTTGCCTTTTCTGCCACCTGTCTGTTTCTGTAGGATGGCGGGGGTGTTCGACATTGACCTAGAGTCGGAGGACGTGAGTGATGCGGAGGTAAGAGGAATGTGGATGGAGAGAAGACGGGACCAGTAGTTTCCCAATATCTGATTACCCAAATACATCTAAACACGTTGATTGGATTACAGGCGAAATCTGATTTTCTGCAGTTATCAGATTATTAAGCACTCACTACATCTTGGGTATATTTTAAAAATATGTCTAAAGCCCAAGGATTCAAACATATTGATCAAAATAAATTTGTCTTGGGCATCAGGCAGCATATTAATAACCATTTTGTGTAATAACTTTCTTTGAGGGAGTATTGAGTATCGGTATTTATTACAGGTTTTACCTGTATTGTTCAGGATAGATTTTAAAATTCTGCTAATAGTTTTTAAGGCTCTAAATGACCTTATAGGACCTGAGGAGTGTCTATTTGTTTGTTTCAGGAAGTGATCTAGATCTGTCGATACTGGCCTTTTGCAAACACTTTCTGTAATATACAGAAAGCATGGAGAGGTCTTGTTCAGTTATAGTGCTTCTGAACAGTCAAGCTCAATGCTCATTTTTAAGAAGCATCTAAAAACATATCTCTTTGGTGTTTTATTAAAACTCTAAATCTTCTGGTATTTATCTTTTAATTTGATCTGTGTCATTTTCTTATGATTCTAAATTGATACTTACTGTTTTTTTTTAATCACCTGTCTGTAAAGCCCTTTGAGCTGCCACTGGCATGAAAAGTGCTATATGATGTTATCAGACGTCTTTTTTCCATCACCACCACTGAACAGTTCCGGCTCTAAGTTTAGAATTGAGCATTTCACACAAAACCACACCGAATGACACACTGTTTACATCCTTGAAAAATTGGTGGAGTTCCCCATTTAAACAATTACGCAAGCCGCAACAAAGTCCACAAATAATTTAATAAACCAATATGATGCAAACAGTAGCAGGCAAAATACCAGTTTATCTGCTATAGTGCTAGACATTCTTCTTAAGGTGGAGTTTTGTCAATATTGTTATGCCACATATAAACACAGATAATGAGTGTACAGGGCAACATGTTAATTCCCTTAGCTTTCATCTTAGTATTTATTCACAATAAAAAGTCCGAGCCATGTTGAGTGTTTTTCCTGATATTTTTGAATATTTGAATGTCCAGTTAGACTGTAATTCTGATACATACTGCAGATGATGAATTTTCGATCCAAGAGCGTTCAGTTCTTTGTTTTTTCACCAGGAATATAGAAAGACTGAACCTGTGCTCTGCTGTATTTATTTATTTTTCTGGTTTATTTTCTGATTAGTGATTGTTTTCTGTATTTTCCTAAGTGCCCAATTTGTGTAGAAAATTGCTCTTAAATTACCCTTAAAGTGGGGACATTTTACATTTATTTGAACTCAGTTATGCTTTCATAAAACCCTATTCTGGATGCTGATCACGTACATATGCTGGGAGAAAAGCACAAATATGAGTAACCATCTGTCCATCTGTTCAAACCTAGTTTTTCTTTCTATTTCTAACACCTTTTTTGTTCATAGGATGAAGTTTGTAACTTTCCAACGGCGGAGGCAGAGCCGTATGTATTTTTTATATAAGGACATGGTTTTTATGATCTATTTGTAAGAGTGTATGAAGATAAATGTTTCTCATATATATATATATATATATATATATATATATATATATATATATATATATATATATATATATATATAGTGTGAATAATGCTGAATTGTCTCTTTACCAGTTCAGAGACTGAGGAGGTGGAGCTCACTAGTGCGAGTGTGAACAGAGACAGCGAGAGAGTGGGTCCAGACTGCTTTGAGTTACTCACTGTGTTGGGGAAAGGAGGCTATGGCAAGGTATGCGAGTGTGCATGGGTTGGATCAAAATGAGATAAAGCAGGTTTGGTTTTGTTGTGGTGTTTTTATAGTGTACATAGGCCTGTTACAGTTGTTACACAGTTTGCCTGATCACAGCTATTTGAGATAATCGCAGTTGTTTAAGCTGACCACAGTAGTCTTCCACAGTCTTTAGATTTCACAGTCATACTGTATCACAACAAGCACAATGTGAGCTTCTCTCATTAGTTGCAAAGTAAAGTGCTGGCTAATCAAGATGGCACATAAGCCAATTTAGCTGCTTTTGACTTGTACTTTATTAGTTGAATAAAATGGACAAATAAGGCAATTAAATTATTGATTGTACTTATTTATATAGCAGTTAATCATCAGCTAAAATGTCATGATTGTGACAAGACTAAAGATACATGCATTATATGATACAAAATTCAGAGACGACCTTTGATTTATTTAATTTCCATTCTGAACTGTCTTTAAGTATAAGTACAATTTAGTTTAATATACTGTTTTTCATTATTAGTAAAGGTGGGCAATTTGGTAGTATTTATCGTTATCATGACGTGACACTGTTGCCATATTGCCTACCCCTCATATTTAGTGTCTCCACTTCTTGCCTTTATTGAGACTTGCTTTCAAATTTTTCAAAGAAATCTGCAGGGATATTTTTAGAAGTCTTAGAAGTTGGTTGCATTTTCTGTTTCTCATGATCCAAGTAATCCCAAACACATTTTGGTTATTTTGAGATCTGGACTCTGGGGTGGTCAGTGTATTGTTCTGAGACCAGCAGCAGCTTTTTTGTTTGATTTGCAGATTTTATTTTTGTCAAATCAAGAGTGGAGCTTGATTTTTTTTTCCTCTCTCTCAAGGATGAAAGCTTTAAGTACTGTTTATTTGATGGGGACAGTTTTCCGGGTCTACCAGGTCTTGCATGGTGGTTAGGAGTCCCATTTTCTCTGAATAATTTAATCCGTTTTGGAGACTGTTTTGGACTTTTCCAAGTGGATCATCTTATATCTCAGAAGTAACTGCTGAAAAATGAACATGTTGACTTGAAGTAAAATAAATGACGGGTGGTCTCTGACTTTTACACTGTACTCTTTGTTCAAGTGCTGTTCAAACATAACTCTCTGGCTCTTTGTTTAGGTCTTCCAGGTTCGAAAAGTGCAAGGAAGTCAGACGGGAAAGATATTTGCCATGAAAGTTTTGAGAAAGGTAAGTCCGTTTCCATTCACAGCTGCTGCAGTTAGAGCTGAAACTAAGACTTATTTGTACAGTTGATTTATCTATTACACTATTATTTGATTCATTGACTAATTGAACTGTTTTTGCTTTCTGCCACTTTTCAAGTTCGATTTTTTTTTCTTGTAGTGTACTGCAATCTGTGAGAATTACTGCATGTATCATATGATCATTGTGCAGCATTTTGTTTGAGATTTTGTTTTAGCATCATTGGTGACTAATTGACAATGTGTACTAGCTGTTTCAGCTCAGTGTCATCTGACCAAAGTGCTTACAAGAGGAAGTAAATGAAAGATAAATGAGTAAAGATAGAAGCTCAATCGTTGTATGTCTCTTGGCCTTTTTTCCACTCTGTGTTGTCCTTTTCTCTGTTGACATTCACACATGCCCACCTGCAGGCCAAAATAGTGTGCAACGCGAAAGACACAGCACACACTCGTGCGGAGCGAGAGATTTTGGAAACTGTTCGTCATCCTTTTATTGTGGACTTGTGGTACGCCTTCCAGACAGGTGGCAAACTCTACCTCATACTGGAGTGTCTGAGTGGTAAGTGTTTACTGTTGTTTTTGTTTATCCACTAAGTATAGTGAATAGTGTCCTGTTACTCATATCTGGACCACAGCTCACAGTTTTGTGTTTTCCTTGATCTAACACACTTGATTATATACATGTATGCCGTAATAGCTGTTAAGTATGGGGTGGATGATGGGGCAAAAACCTGTTATTCACAATATATGAAATGCGTTAAATTATTCATTAGTTTATCATTAGTTTGAAAAGTTCCACATTAAAAAAATACTATGAAATACAATGAGTACAATACATTTATTCAGCGTACTGCACTGCTCTAAATCCTATTAAACAGGCCTAATTATGCCCTCTTTATTATGAAACATGCACATTTATTTAAAGGCCCACATCAAGAAAAACAGAATTCTCACTTTTTTGAAATAGAAGAATTTCATGTGACGTAAGCGCACGGTATTCCGTACACTTCAGTATTCCATACACTTGCAAATTTTCCTGTCTGTGTAATAAAAACCACTTTCTTGATATTTGTCAACGATACATCTGAGACATTATCGTATATCCATTTTTCCATCAAATCAGTTGGCAAGACCATCTAAGCTGGGTTTGGACATCAAATCTATGCAAATAGTGACCGACCCCCCAGCGCCACCTGGACATGGCAGGTGGGGAAACCCAGGGATGCGAATGTGAATAGGTGGGGAAAACTTTCACAGCCAGTTAAAATGCATTTTAGCAGTTTTAAACATCATATTTGACACTAAAATGAATAATACATAATGGATTATCACCTTGAAACACAGTATGTTTAGTACGGAGTTGTTAATCGTAGTTTATACCAATTTAGCTAAGTTACCTTAGCAGACCCCTTTCAGTTGCGCAGCTTCACACCACCACCTCACTTCACTGGGCTTTTTTTCCATGACAGCCTCATTCATTGCACATATTGTTCAATTTTATAATTCAATTTTATAATCGGTTAACGTCCGTTTTTATGCAGTTAGATTTCATAAAATCGGCACAAACCACTGACACAGATGATGTTTTTTTTCTTATTTCTTTAAAAGTATTGGCCCACCTGTGACCAGTCAAAGTGCATATTGGTTGCTAGGCAGATTTTTCAGAGTCCAACCAATCATTAAATTGTGTATGACTTTGGGTATTTCCACAATAACTTCAAGAAGTGCTGAAATACTGAATGGAAAACGGTGCTCTTACATTAGTATGTAAACCATTCAACTCCCCAGTCCGTACAGTCCATATATGGAAACTAAGATGCAGAATCAGAACACCTTAAATTCATTATTTTTGTCATGTCACAAGAGCCAGTTCATTGATATTTAGCTCCGCCTGTTCACACTGACCGTATAAGGAATATTTGAGCCTGGGCTGTTTTTTGGATGAGGCCTAATACAGGGCAGGTAATCAGAAGAGAGATAATTTACATAAAATCAGTGTTAAATGCACAGTAGCAAAAACAGCTGGTTAAGCTGTGAGAAATAAAGAGAGCTTGGAAAATGGTTATGTGTTAATGAAATAAGATATAAATCAATAAATCAATTGTCATAAGTGGGTATAAGAGGATTTGGAGGCAGTTGTGGGCTGGAGGTTAGGCAGCACCAACAGTCCATGACTGAGGTGTCCTTGAGCAAGACACCTAACCCCCAATTGCTCACCGGGCGCCATGGATAGGGCTGCCCACCGCTCCGGGCAAGTTTGCTCACTGCCCCCTAGTGTGCGTGTATTCACTAGCGTGTATGGGGTGTTTCACTTCATGGATGGGTTAAATGCGGAGGTGGAATTTCCCCGGTTGTGGGATTAAAAAAGTATCACTTACTTATATGGGCCTTTTAAATACTCATGGTATTCACAATATGCCCAGGGAAGCATATTGAGACATGCTATTATGTTATATAATATGATAGACGATGAGCTTATTTACCACGCCTACTTTTGAGTTTATACTGGTGTGTTAGGATTAGGAAAACACATAACTATGCAGTGCTGTATAATAGGTTTACATAGTATTAGATGGAAAACATAAGTAGGAACTTATTTAACTTAAACCTTAGAAGTTGCAATTAAATATAATTTTATTATTATTGTAATGCTCATTGAAACAAACAGAAATTCTGTTGAAAAAGCAGATTCTAAACTTCAAATCAATACCACATTTGTGTTTGTAGACAGAAGCGGAGATATTTTATTGTGATTTGAAATTGATATGTACAGTCAACTTTTGTGCAAAGAAAATCTTTTCTTTTTTTGCATGTTTTTTACAAATGGATAAAAAGATTGACACATTTGTCGGACACGACATACAGAATGTATATGTAGTAATTGTGGAACTATGTAATTAATTATGTAACTACACAGCTGCTTGAGTAATAAAAAACAGTAATTACTCTGGACTCCTAAGGTTTAATCTGTAGCTGGTAAGGTTATTTGATCAAGGTAAATACTATGTTAGTGACTAACTCTTTTCGATAGCTGTGCTGTTGTGATATGGTCTTAGTGGCTGTGCATTTTGCGAACCTTCTTGTCTTTACCCTGCTCTTCAGATCTTGTGAGTATTTTTCGATACCCCTTCAACTAAACAGGTGGCGAGCTGTTTATGCAACTAGAGAAGGAGGGAATCTTCATGGAGGACACGGCTTGGTAAGAACTGATATAAGAATATCAACATGAGAACATGAGTAACTGGAGATTTAGAATTGAGATAATTGAGTTGAGTCTGTTTGTCAGTACATTTTTTGACATTAAGTTTAACCAAAGAAATTGAATGTTCCACTGGTTTGCGTTATTTGCTTATTGTAGTGTAGGGAGGAGCCTGGCACGGTTTGGTTTTCAGTTGGAGCAAAATGAATAGTTTTTTTAATACAAGCAGCCAACAAAATTAATTCTGTATAGTTCTATGTTGTTTGAAACAAACAAGCTTTCACAGCTATAAACATAAAAATACACAGATGAGCCAAAACATCGACAACTTACGTTACATCATGTTGGTCCTCCAAGTGCTGTCAAGACAGCTCCGACCCTCCCAACGCAGGAACTCTACAAAATCTTTAAGGGTGCTCTGTGGTTTCTAGCACCAAGATGTGACTAGCACACCCTTTAGGTCCTGCAAGTTGCGAGGTGGAGCCACTGCGGATCAGACTTTTTGTTCTCACAGATGATTGGTGGGATTCAGATCTGGGGAATTTGGAGCCCAGCTCAACACCTTCACTCATGTTCCTCAAACCATTTGTGAATAATGTGTGTAGAGCGCATTATCCTGCTGTCAGGGAACACCACTGCCATGACAGGATGTACCTGGTCTGCAACAATATCTAGGTTGCTCACAAATTGTCCACATGAATGCCTGGACCCAGGATTTCCCAGCACATCATTGTACAGAGCATCACATCCCCTCTGCCAGCTTGTCTTCTTCCCACAATGCATCCTGGAGACATCACTTTAAAACCACAGTTGCATCTTGCTGTTCACGTGATGCAAAAGAAAAAAGGACTTACTGGACCAGAAGACCTTCTTCCATTGTTCCATGATACAGTTTCAATGCTCACATGCCCATTATAGGTTCTTTCAATGGTATATAGGGGTTAGCATGGGCTCCAGGACCAGTCCGTGGTTAGACAGGCCCATACGCAGCAATGTGTTGTGACATATTCCTCTCATAACCATGATTAAAATTTCTGTGTCTTGGGCTGAAGAGCTTTCTGTCTGTTCAGGCCAGGCGTAATTGTCTTTAATGCCCTTGCTAATCAGTGAGCCTTCAGCACCCAACACACTGTCGCTGGTTTGTTGTTTGTCTCTGCTTGGACTTGGTAGGTAAGCACCACACAAACCATGCCATTTCAGAGATGTTCTAACCCAGTGATCTGGCCACAATGATTTGGCCTATGTCCCTGATGTCTTCACACCTGCTCATTTCTCCTGCATCCATTATGAGTCGACTATGAGAACCAACTGTTCGCTTACCATCGAATATATACCAGACCTTGATATGCACCGCTCTTATGAGATAATCAAGGTTATTTGCTTCATCTGTAGTCATAATGTTTTGGCTCATCGGTGTATGTTCAGCAAAATGTGTTAGAAATATGTTCAAGAAAAAGAGCTTGTATAATGTTATAGCAAATTTATTTTTGATGTTTTTGGTGAACCTGTGCATAAAAACATTGAAAAAATGAATTAAAATTAAATTAATTTGTTGTTTAGTTGTGAATTTATGTGGAAGGATATGGACTCATTGTTTGGAGTCTTAGTTGAAACACCAGACCCATCATGTGGAGGCTGTGTTTTAGCCTATATAACTCTTGCCAATTGTTTACATGCTTCAAAATTACAGTCGCCAAGAGGCTCCTTAAAATAATGACTGTATGATTTCTATGACTTCAAGCCACTTGGGGAGATATGAATCAGGTATAATAAGGACAGAGCTGAAGTAAAACTCTGCAGGACAGTCACAAGGATCAAATAGAGTTGGAATCTTTTGTTCTGATTACAGTCCATTATTTGTTGTTACATTTTAATATAAATGTTTAATATTTAGGTTTTGTTTCCAAGCCTTTTGTCATAAGTGTATGTGTTCTATTGAAAGTTTGAGGGACTTTGTGTGAAGTGTTGAGCAGGGTGAGCACATCACTGCAATAGTGATAGGCCCATATCAAAAGCTTTATCAGACATTTACCATTTCGTCACTACTGGCCTCTCATCCAGTCTTTTCTTTGCTTGGCAGTTTTTATCTGGGTGAGATAACGTTAGCACTGGGACACCTCCACTCCAGCGGGATCATCTACAGAGACCTGAAGCCAGAGAACATCATGCTCAATCATGAAGGTGTGTGAGTACAAAATGTTTTGACACCTACTGAACCTGTCTAGCTGAATGAGTCACTGAGACTAATATTAACATGTAATTAAGGCTTTTAGAATATGTCAGTGTTTTTTCTGTTGCTGTTGCCAAAGTTCAAGCTGGTTGTTAGATGTTAGAGAGGTATGATTTGAAGGTTGTTTAAACAAACAGATGCATTAGATTTGTGAAACCAGTTAAACAGGTACGTAAAACAAGAAATCAGACAGTGATTCTGAGGGTGTGATTTTTCAACACACTGAAACACAAAGATAAACATCTTAACGGCTGTCATGGGCCACTTGAAACTGAATCAGTATTGCTGGACCGGCCAGCATTCCAGCCTACAAGAGTTGCTGTCTCTTACTGACAGTGGTGCCGTCATGAGAGGACCAAGGTGGTCATGGTCACCCTGATACAATCACTTGATGCGCAGTGGCCCCTCTGGCAAGTCGCATATGCATAATATGCTTCTGTCTGATAGATTCGGTACTAGGGCTGTCATTTAATTTGATATTTTAAATTTGATCATTTAATCATAAAAAAATCAGCATTACTGCAGCTGTCTGCATCACAAGTTCTTGCTTGGGCCTTGGCCTCGATTTATTCATTTATAGTGGAGAACTTCCATCCTGTCCCATCCTGGAATTCTGCTGTAATCACAGTAAGAGTGACCTACAATAATAAGTTTAAATGTTTGGTAATTTGATTTACGTGAATCAGGTTTACTTGAAATATTTACTAAACATATTACCTGTTTATTGCCTATTTATATTCACTTTCATCTTATTATTGTTATTATTATTATTATTATTATTAGTAGTAGTAGTAGTAGTAGTAGTAGTTGTAGTTGTTGTTGTTGTTGTTGTAGTAAAAGTAATAATAATAATAATAATAACAACTTAATAATTGCTACTATTATTATTACTTACTTATTAGTTGCTACTACCATGCGTCGTATACCATAAATGCTTGTGTGCCACAAATTCCATGGAGTGGATGACAGTCCAGCAAAACTGGACTTGCCTAGTTATGTTGTGATTTGAATACATACATTTTTAAACAATTATGAAATATTTGTGTATATAACTAGTAAGATGTTGCTGTTTTGCTTAACTCTGAGGTTCTAAATTAGTCTTTCAGTCAAAAATAACCATCAAAGCTGCACCCATTTCTACTAAAAGCCAAAGTACTGCCGAAAACCACCTTCTGTGTGTTGATTCATACATGCAGTCAGTCCTGATCCTGTCATTGCCTCACGTATTTGAATGATATTTATAACCATACACTATACACAATGTGCCTGCCTAGTCTATTTCAAGCTGACACATTATCTTCCCTTCCTTAAGGCCACATTAAACTCACTGACTTCGGCCTGTGCAAGGAATCCATCCACGATGGCACCGTCACACACACGTTCTGCGGCACCATCGAGTACATGTGAGTAACTCTCACTCAGATCACGTTACAGAAAAAAGCGTGAAGGATCACTGATAAGAGCTCAGATAACCTGACTGAATTCAGTGTAGTAAGATTAGACAAACATAACTGTAGAAAATAAATTTATACCCCCCACATTCATCTTTTTTAAAACCATTAGTTGCATTTGTTCCGCACCAGAGCAATAAACTATTGACTTTGACAAGAATTCATAGCAGTATTTCCATAGCAGGGATTCCTGGGGCAAAATGATGTTGTATGCATGCACAAGTAATACATAAGGGAATCAAGCACTAAAAACTAAAAAAACTCAGAAGGTAGAAAGCACAGTTACCACCACAGATTGCAGTAGCAGATTTATACCACTAAATGTTCAATAATGACATTAACTTTTACCGCCTGTGTGGCAAACCCATCTAATTTGTGCCAAAATTTCACTGCAACTACAAAGATGAGACCCAGTTAATGTGTTTTGCGTTAACTATGCCTAAATCATTTTTGGGGCATGTTTTGCAAAAAGTTGATCATTAATGTCTTAATCTAAACGGTTGCTTATTTTACCTTTAGTAAGCTTATTAACCTTTTAGGAACTATTATTATGATATTGTCCAAGTTATAATGCAGTACAGAAGTCAGAGACTATGCTTTTTTTATTAAGTTTTGAGTCAAAACAGCCATTAAGTACAAATTACTTCATACATGTGTATATATAATTTTTCACTGTCATGTAAAAACAGAACATTTATTGAATAGAAATTATACAAAAGTATCAACAAGCATCAACAACTTTAAATATTACAGTTTTTAGTGTTTAGTATTTCTACTTTATTTACCTTTTCTTTATTACAGCCTCCAATCTTTTTAGAAGACTTGCTTTGAGTTTTTCAAAGAAATTGGTAGGAATATTTCGTCACACTCTAAAGTTCAGTCTTAGAAGTTGGAGTGAATTTAGGGTGGTCAGTACTTTGTTCTGGAAACACCAGCAGCTTCTTTGTTTGGTGTGCAGATTTTCCTTTTCTCAGTAACAGCTTCTTTACAACTACTCGTCCCTTCAGAGTCATAGCATTGGGTTGTCTAATCACAGTGAAAGAATGGACCTTTAGGTCTGAAGCAAAAATAGAAAAGAAAGAATAAAATAAGAAGCTTTAAGTGCTGTTTATCTGATAGGGTCAATTTTGGTCTAGCAGGTCTTGCACAGTTGCTAGGAGGCCCTTTTTGTCTGGATCTTTTAATTGTTTTTTGAAATTCAGTTTTAGAAACTTCTGTTGTTTCACTTTCCCCTTTCTCATGCTTTAGAAATATATCTTAAAAATGAATTACTTCGCACTGAATGGCTGTTTTGAAAGGAAATGGAATATGAATGAAGTGTGAGCCCTGACATCTTCACAGTACTGGATGTAGTCCTGAGAGTGAGCAATGTACACTCACTGGCCACTTTATTAGGTACACGTTGCTAGTAAAGGGTTGGACCCCCTTTTGCCTTCAGAACTGCCTTAATTCTTCGTGGCAGACTTTCAACAAGGTGTTGGAAACGTTCCTCAGAGATTTTGGTTGGTTATTTGAGTTCCTGTTGCCTTTCTATCATCTGGAACCAGTCTGCCCATTCTCCTCTGACCTCTCACATTAACGAGGCATTTTCGTCCACACAACTGACCGCTCACTGGATATTTCCTCTTTTTCGGGACCGTTCTCTGTGAACCCTAGAGATGGTTGTGCGTGAAAATCCCAGTAGATCAGCAGCTTCTGAAATACTCAGACCAGCCCGTCTGAGACCAACAACCACGCCACGTTCAGAGTCACTTAAATCCCCTTTCTTCCCCGTTCTGATGCTCGGTCTGCACTTCAGCAAGTTGTCTTGACCACCTCTACATGGCTAAATGCACTGAGTTGCGGCCGTGTGATCGGCTGATTAGCTATTTGAGTTAACAAGCAACTGAACAGGTGTAACTAATAAAGTGGCCGGTGAGTGTATGTGTGTGAATGTATGGACACCACATTACATCCATGTCCTTGTAATGTGAGGGGTTCATTAAAACAGCAGAAGTTGCTCATATATAATAATAATATTACTACTACTAATAATAATAATAATAGATAACTAAAGGTATTTAGTGAATGATGAATATGCATGTTATATGAAATATTTCCCAGGGCTCCAGAGATTTTGACCCGGTCAGGACACAACAGAGCAGTGGACTGGTGGAGTCTGGGTGCGCTGATGTACGACATGATGACTGGCTCGGTGAGAGAGAGAGATTAAATTGAAATGTGTTTGTCATTTTATTTGATAAAAGAATTGTTTAAAACATCAGAACAGTTTTAACCCTCAGAAGGTTAGAGTTGCTGTTTTTTGTTTGTTTGTTTTTTTACAGTCATTACATAATTATTAACACATATAGTCATATGGAAGGGTTTGGACACCTCAATCAAACTACATGTTCTGTAACATTTACTAAAACGACAGTATACATACACGCCTGGGCAAAAAAATGGACCAAGCCCAAAATATAATGTTTTTGCTGATTTTGGGCTGATCAAAGTCTAAACTTAAACTCTACAGCGAATATTTGGTCTCACATTAAACACAAACCAGCTTTAATTGAATTAAATGAATTTTATTTTGAGTGTTTTACATTGCTTCATGTAGATATTTTGCCTTATTTATCAAAACTTTACAATATCCTTCTCTGCGATAAAATTCCTAAAAATAAACGTGGATTAATGTGGAGTTAACAGACTACAACAACTAACAGTGCTCAAGATCATTACCCAGCCGTGAACCTGATACTAGGCTCTAAAAATAATCCTCTTCACCTGTAGCTCAAACCTACCTTTGCAAACACTGGAATAACTAACTGAGACTTCAGTCCAGAAGATTCGTGTTAGCCCATCGACATTGTCCCACTCACAGTGAGCTTTGACCAGTTAGTAATAGAACATGAACTTGTGTGTATTAACTACGAAAACACAAACTAAGCAAATTTTTGTTAAAGTTTCTGTATTAAATGCACCTCTGTATCGTGACTGCTGTGCTGTCATTCATGTGTCTCTGTATCTGAAATAAACCAATTTAATACTCTAATACTGTAAGGGTCTCGACCTTTTTGGAGAATTTGTTGTGAAAAACAGACACCCAAATGTGCAACACTACCAGAAACTGAAATATGTTGCTAAAACGTGTTCTTTAAGAATGCATCTCAGTAAGTTACATTCCAGGCCTTTACAGGGAAACTCAGGGCTGCCAGTAGAGGCCACTGTGAGATCTATGAGAACACCCACCACTGGTGACCACATGTTTCAGTACATGCTCAAGCTAAAATAAAAAGGGCTCCAAAATTATTGCCTGTAATTATCAGCCCAAATTTCACTATTAGACAGATGATAATAATACTTAACACTCTTAATATAATAATAATAATTTAACATCCTCTTATGGCTTGTTTTCATTGTCTCCTGTTTCTTAACATCTGTCTCTCTTTCCTACTTTAGCCTCCTTTCACTGCAGAAAACAGAAAGAGGACCATTGATAAGATCCTGAAGTGTAAACTCAGCCTTCCTCCATACCTCACACCTGATGCTAGAGACTTAGTCAAAAAGGTCAGTGCTCAATGGGTTTGAGTTGTTTGTGTTGGTAGCACTGCATCCTTAAAATAAGAAAAACACAAAAGGTTACCTGCTTTCATCTTTGTCTTGCTTTCATCACCTCTCCATCATTTACATCTGTTTTCCTTTGCACAGCTTTTGAAGAAGAACCCAACACAAAGACTGGGCTCTGGGAAGGGAGACTGTGCGGACATACAGGTGAAAGATGCCTATACATCCTGACGGTTGTATGCAAAAATGAGGGTGCCCTGGTCAAGTGACATGCCTTGTTGATTTTCCAAGTGCTGTGTGATGTGCATGCAAGCAGAATACTCTTTGTAGCTAAACACTGTCCATCAATCAGCCATAATATTAAAACCACCTTCCTGCTTCTACACTGTTATCACCGTTATAACTTATACTTGACTGGACATTGCATAAACGAATGGGCAGTCTTTGACTTTTGCATGGCACTGAATACACACTTGCTGGTCACTTCATTTGGTACACCTCCCTTGTTTCTATACTCTTTGTCCATTTTATCAGCTCCACTTACCATTTAGATGCACTTTGAACTTCTACAGCGGTGGCTCTGACGTGGTGGTAGTGTGTTAGTGTATGTTGTGCTGGTATGAGTGGATCAGACATAGCAGTGCTGATAGAGTTTTTTGACACCTCAGTGTCCCTGCTGGACTGAGAATAGTCCACCAACCACAAACATTCAGAAAGCGATGTGACGGACTAGAGGATGACCAGCACAAACTGTGCAGCAACAGATGAACTGTCGTCTTATAGTCTTATAGTTTGGACAGTGAGTGGACACAGTGTTTAAAAACTGCTGGATATGATCCACCTGTACCACCGCAACACACTAACACACCACCACCAGTAACACGTGTTACTGCAGTGCTGAGAATGATCCACCACCTAAATAATGTTCTATATTGTAGAATAATGTAACCTGTTCTGTGGTGATCCTGTCGGGGGTCCTGACCACTGAGTAACAGGGTAAAGGGGGGTCTTAGCAAAGTATGCAGAGAAACAGATGGACTACAGTCTGTAAATGAAGAGCTACAAAGCACACCTTATGGTAAGTGGAACTGATAAAATGGACAATGGATTTAGAAACGAGGTGGTTTTAGTATTATGGCTGATTGTTATATACGCAATGCCTATAGGATTTAGAGGCATAAGAAACCAGAAGACATTTTTATTGTTCTTGTGTAGTAGAATTGCTTTGTTATTTGTGTTATTTTTCATGTATCATGCCTTTTTTCCTCTTCCTTTTTATTATTTTTTTTTTTTGCAGAAGCATCCCTTCTTCCGGCACATCAACTGGGAAGACCTGCTGAATAAGCGAGTGGAGCCACCCTATAGGCCTTCACTGGTAAGCATTTTATGAATGGTGTAATATTTTCATAAATCAAGCTTTCTCATCTCTCTCTCTCTCTCCACCTGCAGCAGTCAGATGAGGATGTCAGTCAGTTTGACAGCCGCTTCACCAGACAGACTCCTGTGGACAGTCCTGATGACACAACTCTGAGTGGCAGCGCTGACCATGCATTTGCTGTGAGAAACACACACACACACACACACACACACACTACAGACATACTAGAACTATACATATTACAAACCATAATCACATAAATAATATATAATCATCAGCGCTTTGTCTGTTTTATCAGCTCTAATTGTCATCTAAATACAGTTTGTAGTTCTATAATTACAGGCTACCTGTTCCTCTGCGTACTTTCGGTTCCCTTTCACCCTGTCCTTCAATGGTTAGGACCCCCACAGGACCACCACTGAGCAGGTATGATTTGTATGATGGATCACTCTCGGCACTGTGGTGAGACTGACATGGTGGTGTGTTAGTGTGTGTTGTTATGCAGCATCAGCAACACATCTACAAAGTGGATCAACAAGATATAAGAGTAGACAGAGAGTGAACACAGTGTTTAAAAACTTCAGCAGCTCTGCTTCGTCTGATCTACTCGTACCAGCAACACAAACACACGATCACTACGTCAGTGTCACTGCATTGCTGAGAATGATCCACCGCCCAAATAATACCTGCTTTGTGGTGGTCCTGTGGGGGTCCTCACTATGAACAGGCTAAAGGAGAAACAGACGTACTACAAAAAATAATTGTAATTGTAGAACTACAAAGTGAATCTATATGGTAAGCAGAACTGAAAAAATAGACAGAGAAACAGGGGAGGTGTACCTAATGATGTGACCAGTGAGTGTATATTCAATGCGATGCTAAAGTCAAAGACTGCCAAATTTTTCATGTAATTTCCTGTCAAAATGGAGTTTTTCAATGTCAGAAAGAACATACATAAAAAAACATGTGAAAGTCTTAGCAAGTTGTTTAAACCCATTTGTCTGGACAATAACTGTTTTTGCAGGTAAAACATCATGTAAGCTTACTTTTGAGTAAATTCAGACAAACGTTAATGTCGTAAAAAAGGAACAAGGATTTGTTTTAAAAAAAAGTCTCCAGCCATTGCATGGATGTGGTAAGTTCAATCATTGACACAGGTTTGAAATGGTTAAACAAAAATCAGCACTTTGTATCACTACTATTTGTTTTTAAGGAGTTGGAGCTGGTGATTTTTATTTAAATGGGGGCTGAAAACTCTAAAATGAAGCTACATTTTTCTCATGTTACCATGGCTTATAAATTAAACCGAAAATGTACTGAAGATGACAGCTGTTCCTTGTGTTTCGCATGTATGTGGGTGTTCAGGGCTTCACGTATGTAGCCCCCTCGGTGCTGGAGAGTTTGAAAGAGGGGTTCTCAGTGGAGCCACGAGTGCGTCCCGTCCGCCGACTCAACAGCAGCCCACGCACACCTATCAGGTCAGAACCCAGGTTATTCCTTGTGTTAACAAACACAGAATTGCCAGTGTAGCATGTATCTACCTTGTATCTACACTCCTTGACCATTTTATCCAGTCCACTTACCATAGAGGTGCACTTTGTAGGTTTGTAGTAAGAGTAATTCTTCATCAACGCACAAACCTTTGCTCTGTATAGACAATGTGTAACATCACTTAGAGAATCAACAAAACGTCACCAGGGGCGTCCAAACTTTTTGCATATGACTGACCATTTGCATATGAAATGGTCAGCAAGTGAAGGTACTTTGTTGCCTCCTACGTTTTTTCTATTTTCCAGTATAAAACTTGTACTGTTGGTCTCAGATATCTTTGTAAGAGGTATCATATTTGATTCTGATACAGTATTTCTCTCTCCAGCCCTCTGAAGTTTTCTCTCGCTGAGCCTTTTAAGAGCAGTATTGACGGAGAGGAAGAGCCCCCTGTTCAGACTCGGCCCCCTGCTCTCGAGAACTGTGCCACCCAGCCAATCAGAACGCCGGGACGGAACAAAAAACCGAAAGGCCATCGTGGCAAATGAAGGCAACCATTTTTGCAATCAGCATTCATCAAAAGGATATTGTGTGCACGCATTACCTCTCTGTCTCTTTCCCAGTTTCGCTCGCTCGCTCTGTCTTTCTCTCACATGACGGAACCATTGCTGCCACCAAAACCAAAGCATCATGACACTATAAATAGAAAAAAATCAAAAAAATTGCAACCGCATTGAATGTTTTGGTTGGAATGTGTTGTATTGTGCTCAGCGCTGACTGTGAATGAACTGCAGTGTATTTATCTCTGGAAAGCTTTTTTACAGTATACATTTATGAAAAAAACAGTACAATTTCTGTCAAATCACTATTTTTGGCTGGGAAAAACTTCATACTTTTCTGATCCTGTTTCCACATCTCCTGTCGGCCCTAACCGGCAACATGTCAGCTATTGTTTTTTGTCTTATGTAGAACTGAAGAGCCTCCAGTCATTATCACAGGCTGTTTTACCTATGAACATAAAAGAGACTTATATATTATTACCAAAATTTGATTCAAATGTATTAACTGTTACTGTTTGCTATTAATATATTCATTGGATGGTTTTATTTTAAGATGTTTATTTACCATAATCATTCTATTTTTAATTTCGGTGATAGTTACTTCAGAAAATAAATATATGCAAAAACTGAGACAAGAAGTGTTTATTCTGAAATCTTTTACTGAGAAATACATACGCCCAAAGTGTTTCTTATGGTTTAAAGTACACCGTTTTTATTCTTAAGGACTTACGAAGCTCTGACTATGTTTTATGAATTTAATATTCATAAAATCCAATGTATTCCTAACTTGAATTAATTAAAAAAAAGATTAGTTATTTGTTATTGTGTTAATAGTTTTTGTAGTTTGCAAAAAATTTGAGGTAACTTCATGCAAGATAACTGAACACCTGAACATTTCTCCACACTGCCTTTGTTTATGATTACAGTCATAAATTCATAGTTTATGGCTATGACTCATAAGTAGCTTGTGGGTTTTGCTTATTTATTGGTTATTGGACAGTCAAGCGATTAAAATAGTGACTCATCATTAATAGCATTCTTGTCTAGTTAATTGTAATAATCTCACATTTCCTTTGTAAAATGTTTCAAATGTTTTAACTATTAAACACAGTATTATGTAACCAAACAATAGAAAATTGCTTAGTTGGCACCCTGTAGTAAACATAAAGGTCCCAAAGCCAATACGTTTTCTTGCTGTGGACATTTTTCCACTTAATGTCACTGGATCCTCTGAATTACAACATTGCTACAGTCATAATAGTAAACTGACAGTCCTGTGTGCTGAAAGTCAGTCTAATACTAAAGATCATATTATTACACAATATCATCAGTTACTCCTAATGTACCACTCAAATCAAGTTAGTTACCATGCTGGACCTTGCTGGTTTGTTTGGGGTACTTTGGTCAGTCTTACAGTGTCAATTCAATATACAGCCCAGTTTGGCCTTCAGCTCCATAGGATTTTGGCTCCTTAATGACCTTGTTTTTCAGAGGATTCTGTGACATTTAATGGAAAAGATGTTGCAGAATAAAACAAAGTCCTAGAGAAATCCAGCTCAGGCATGGAGTTTGTCCTGTATTTACATGTTTTTACATTTTTTTTTACATGTAGTTACATTAGCTTCTTAGTCCCCGTATGAAACTAAAGACTTAGAAGAAAATTGTATACATTTAATTTTTTTGTCAGACTGCCACTTACTGATCGCCTCATTCATTTTGGTGACATTTCAGCATCACTGCTTCAAAAAATAATGATGATGAACTGAATACTGAATAATGAATGGCATGCTAATTCAAACATTAGCTTTTATTGAGTAAGGCACATACACAGATGTTTTCATTGGACTTAAAAAGAGGTAAAAAATCTTTAATTACAAGCTTACAGAACTTTGAATAACTTTACAAAAATAACCAAAAAAACAGTTCACATGTACGAAACTCCTAAACTAATCCCTTTACTGACCCCTCCCTGCCCGCAGCTATCCCTTTTCCCAACCTGCAGCACATCCCTAGCTTTTACAATGGCGTAAGGTCATCCACCTCCTCCGGCTCTGCCTTCTCATCGTCCTCTAATGTGACGGACGTCATCTCCTCTGTTTCTCCTCCTTCCTCTTTCGCGCTCTTCCTGTCCTCCTCCTCTCCTCCCGTCTGCTTCTCGCCCTCCGCCAGGTTGGCAGCGTCCACGATAGAATATTCTTCCAAGGAACTGTCTGAATCAGAGTCGTTGTCCTCCTGCTTTGCTCCTTCTTCCTTTGGGCCTTCCTCCATATTCTCCCCTCCTCCTCCTCCTGCCTCCATCTCCTCCACCTCCTCATCCGCCTCTATCTCCTCTGCTCGTTTTTGAGGACGCTGCAGACATCCCCTTATGGTACTCCACGCCAACCGTGCGGTCTCTACAATGCTATACCATAGACCACGGAAGGAGCGACGGGCAGGGTTCAGCATGTACCATCTGAACGCGAAGACCAAAAGGATGATGAGCATCAAGATGAACACTATTACCACCACTGTGCCTAAACTGGACTGCTTAGAGTTTTGTGGTTTTATAGTCTCTGTTGATTGATGCGTTGCAATAGTAGCTTTTGTAGACGTGCTGTTATTTTCACGTTGTGCAGTCACAGAGGCAGTAGAAGTGTGCAAGGCTGAAGAAGACAGTCCCTCAGTTGCATTTGTGCTGACCACAGCAGTATGGGTGGGTGCTTTACTCGCAATGCTTACATTTGTGGCGCTTGTGTTAAAGCCAGCCATGGTGACAGAAGCGGTGGGAAGGAGCAAACAGAGCATGCTCAGGCACAGGGGCATTAGTGGCCTCATAATGCCTGAGAAAGGGGAAGAAAGAGAGGCCCGAAGAGTGCCATACATTACTATTAATTAATCAGCTTAATTAACATCCATATTATTTGCTTTTTTTTTTTCTTTTTGAAAAGATGCTTCATTTGTAGGCCTGATGAAGGTCGAAATGACTGAAATCACCTGATAGCACACAAATGTAGAATGTGTGAAAAACAACAGAGATGTAAGAGCTTTAAAGTCAAAGTGCACACATCAACAGTTAGTACATTTTGAAACCAATGGAGTGATATCAAGCTAAAGGAGGCGTTGCATATCTTTGATCCTTTTGTGTTGGCAACAGCAACAGGAAACCACCTCCTTTGCAGCAAGTGCATTGCAGAAAAAACAGGTCAGGCCCCAGATGACACCCCTGCAGTACGCCACATTCTAATTTGAAATCGAAGAATGCAGGATTAGAGTGCATACACACTTTAGAGTATTACTGACTAAGTAAAAAAATGTTTTAACAGAAATCTCTTCACCAAACACACAGGATGTGGCTGGGCTCTGTGCATGGTTTTGCAAAGGTAGCTGTGCGTTCGGCCACCTTGTGCTTTTGCAGACTGCCCTGCAGAGAGCAGCCCCCACTTTTGGCGGGCAATCTGTCAACGGAGGCGCAAGACAAAGAAAGCAAAATATGTTTTGCTTCTCACTTGTAGGTGTGCAAAGTGTCATTGTTCATAGCTAAAAGTTACAACAACACTCTAGAAGCTTTCACTGTTGCTAAAATTATATACAGATTTTATTATTTCTTTGGCACAATGTTACTATAATTATATCCATGATGGGGAGATGATGCACCTCATATTATTGGCATTACATTCTAAAGAACATGTTGGCTTTATACGTCTTGATTTGCCTTTTGACCTCTCGGAAGTTGGCCAGTTGCAATTTAAATGCATGCAGATGTTTAAAATGTTAAAAGCAGTTTTCTTGTGACTTTTCTTGTGAAGTTTTGCATTTCTGCCCAATGGCTGATTCAAAAAATACAGTACAAGACCTAAGACTAAACATTTAATTCAGCTCAGATATAGCATCTCAGAGCACATGCATATGACCAGATTCAAGTTGGACCAAGCAAAATTGTGCCTCGGGTCAGTCTCATACATCCAGCCTTAATGACCTTGAGATTAGGCCAGCGAACAAAGCATCTAAAATAACACAGATAATAACTGTGTTTGGCTAATACAGGAAACATAATGGAGAACTTCACTAAGTCAGTAAGTTGGAATATGGCACAAACAGAAGCAAAACGACGGTTGCCCAGTGACTGAAAATATGCAGGACAATTTAACGCAAAACCTTCCCAAAAATGCCCCATTTCAAGCATAATTTGAGTGATCAACAAACTGCATTGGATATTCAATCGAAGGTCATTAACGTCTGTACTCACTTGGTTTTGAGGAATCTCAGACGTCCAGAAAGAGATGAAGAGAGAAGAACAGAATGAGCGGGCCACTGCACGTGTGTGAAAGGTGGGAGCAGTTATGAGAAGATTTGAAGACAGAAGAGGTGGGAGAGGAAGGAAAGAGACAAAAAAATGTAGGTGAGAAAAAAACAGTAGCTGAACCACATCAACATATACAAAGGTCTTTGTAGAGCATTCACTCTTGTCCATTGGAGCCCATTTTGGCCACTTGAAATATTGCAAAGCATTTGACTTTTTTGTTCTATAAAGCATGCATCATAGTAAAATGACTGGCCTGGGAGTTTGTATAATTTTACTGCATTAATATTTTAAGACTCTACTGCCATCTCCTGGACTGTGTGGCTCAGTCTTAGGGCCCTTCCTCTTATATGTGACAGCCTTACAAGAAGCAGTGCTAGGTGTGAAGTTTCCATGCAGCTCTACTAAATTAGTGCACTAGGATGTTTCCAGTACAAGCTTAAATCAGCACCATGGACCACTCATAGGTCCTCTAGCATCCTCCAGTATGATCGCTTCTGTCTGGTTTTGCCTCTATGCTGCAGGTAAGCCATTTTTACGGCTTTAACGAACTGACTTTGCATGGCTTCAGTGAAAGGTCAAATACTGATGGTCTGATTGGTCTTTCGAGTGGTCATCATGCAGTGTGGAGAGTTGTGCCTGTATAGTCAAATGTCTTTTAGCTCTTTAAATATGACTGAAAAATATTTCTTTTGTACTTCAGTAAAGGAGAGTTTAGTGAAATGCTTGGCCATTTCCTGTATGGGCTCTGCGATACAGGCACTTATATGCAAGCATCACAAGAACGTGGCTCTTTAAGCTGTTGGCGTACTTGCACAACATTTATTTCATGTCCCAAATGTCTGTTTTCCAGTTGTGAGGGCAAGTGTAAGGAATGAAATGGAGACAATAGATGCTACAGAGGGAACGACTGTAACTCTGAGGACTGACTTGACCACAAAAACCACCGGTGATGTAATTGTGTGGACATTTGGACCTGCAGACACTCTCATAGCACAGCTAGTTAACCGGAACACTGTCACTCTCTCTAGTGAAAGATTCAGAGACAGACTACAGCTGGACACGCAGACTGGATCTCTGACCATCTGCAACGTAGGCATCAGTGACTCTGGAGTTTATAAAGTACTTATCATCAGTGTAGAGATCTCAAACAAGCAGTTCACGGTCACTGTTTATGGTAAGGAAAGATTAATGTTGATTTCGATGTGAATAACAGTGTAGCGTTTGCGCAGAAGATGACCTGGAGATTTTCTGGAGCTATTTTCTGCTTCAGGAAATGCTCTTTATTGACACAAACAGAGAAAGGAACTAAAACTCCTAAGGAGACAGTATGGAGGAGGGCACCAACCAAAGGTTGCCAAACACAGCACAGAGACGGTAAAACACTTCCAGCATGTGAATTAGCTGAATGTACATGATTAACAAAAAACAATACGTTCACCATTTCAACAAATAACAACATTAAACACATTAAATTTAAACCAAACAAAGGCTGCGGAGAGGTGCACAGCCTACTGGGCGGCCTCTACATGCTCCTCTCTGCTCTCACAGTTGGCCCCAACTTGGTGTCTGTCCCACAACAGTATAATGTCAATATAAGATTAGACAATGTATATATGTATATATTGTATAGTTTCCTATTAATAAAAAATATGTAAAGGAATAGTAATATGTTTGATCTTTGTTCTCCAGCACCTGTCTCCATACCTGCCATCAAAAATATCTCAGATATCAGTGAGTGTCAAACTCCAGACAAGAATCTGTCACATTCTAACATATCGGAAGCCACAGGTTAGTAATAATGGTTACTTTCCTTAAAACCTTTCTGGCAATGTTCTGTAGACACACCTGCTTAGGGGGGGGGGGGTGGTGGTGTCAGCACATCCAAAACATCCAAAACATAAACAGATATTGGAACCCAGATCTTGAACATACAAGTCTGTAATGGTATCTACTATGGAACCAAATTGCCAGAGGAGAACCCTCAGGGCTTCCTAGACTTCAGTGAAGGCCTAGTGATTTCTGGGAACTAAAACATGCATGTCTGTAATTTTTAGTTGATATTTATTCAGTAGATGTTTATCCGTGTATGAGCTCTGCAAAAATTATAGTACTGTAGTGTTAAGTTGGAAAGTATGAGATCCTTTGAACACAGCGTGGAAAATGATCCAATCAGAAGGTGTTTTCCTCTGTGATATTAAGGCCGTTAGAGCTGAACAAGCTCTCTCCTTTTTTTGGTAAGGACTTCAAAAGCTGAAGAAGAAGGCCCAGTGCGCTCATCATTATTATGAAGTGACAGATAAATCAACCAAGCACATTTTGATTTCCAAATGCAATTGGGGAAAGAATTACACACTAGGTCTTCTAGACATCATAGATATATCACTGATAATGAGTACAAGCCTTGCTAAAAAGATTGTTGGAAAACAATGGCAGCGGCTCTATAAGAGGCCTCGCTATTGAGGCCCTGTCTTAATACAGAGCAAATTATTGCTAATATGTTTGTAAAAAGCTTCAAGTAGAGCATGGAATGTCTTTTAAAAGCTTCGGATGTCTGAGATTAATCTAGAATAGCAAAAAGTTTATATATTATAAATTGAAAATATATGTGATTCGCCATTAGCTTAGTGCTAGCAGACTACCGAAATCCCATAGGGACACTAGCAGAAGTTAGCATTATCGTAGAGGTAGGTTTTTTCCTCATGCTTTGATATTTTTGACTGCAAGGCATCACAGCGACTGTGACCAGGCTGTTCCAAATCTATTTAAGACAAAGTGCTCAATAGTCTTGAAGGTCCTAAAGATCCTCCACCCTGCAGAGTTCAGATACAGCCCTAATCTAACGAACGTTGATATATGTAATGAAGACCTTTAAGGGCATCTGACTACTAGAGATAGGTCTGTCAGATCTGAACTGTCAAGGGTGATGTATCTCCAGAACCAGAACTACACATCCCTGATATAAGAGCTCCTACAAAGCCTTTTATAAAAGCTCTGGCTATTTTGCAATAACATGAAATAAACTTGGTTTAGCAAGTTATTAGTGCCCCTACTGCCATTGTTCAAAATAACATATTATGAAATATATGATGCTTTCGTAAAGAGATTATCAGTGGTATATTGCTAGGACAGTGGGTCAGAGTTATTAAGGTAAAATCTCAAGATTCAGGAATTTTATTGTCATGTGCACAGCAGAACAGGCAGTTACACTGTACAATGAAATTCTTACTTTGCTGTTCCTCCATTCACCAAATATACTCTTAAGAGAATAAAAAAGAAAACATAAGAATAACTTTAAAAACAGTAGCAAAAAGTAAAAGTAAAAAATGTACAGTAGATGCAGGTACTGCCCTAGAAAGGGTGCCCAGGAGCAATAAGGGTGCAGGGAAGACGATGGGCCTCACCTTCCTGAAACATCTTGAAAAATGGCCATATAAAACACAATTATGCCAAGAAATAAGGAACTAGAGTTTGATGGTAAAGAGCTAGAGGCTCAAGCCAAGTGCCCACCCAACAAAGTGTATGCCTGCACTTACTCATGGATTGGTTCTCCTTATTTAAGCTTTAAAAATATGCTTTAGGTCATAATGTCTTTAAGATTGTAAAAACATACAAAAACATACAGTCATGTGTAACTTTTAACTCCCATCATCTTTCAGAAGATCAGTCAATGCAGCTTCAAAGCACTCCCATCAGGACAGACAGAGGGTCCACTACAGATCTCTGCACAGTGCTTTGTTCATTGACAAATGGCCCGCATGTCAACCTGTCATGGACTAAAGGCAAACGGACTTTGAAACAGACCAATAATTTGGATGTTAGTGTCCTTCTCTGCCTTCATCTGGAGATACACATTCAGGACAATCACATCTACAGCTGTGTAGCTGCCAACCCAATCAGCAGTCACTCAACCCAACTCAACATCACACAGTTCTGTCCACAAGTTGGTAAGACAGCTGTACTTGGGGTGTTTTACATGGCTTGCAAAGTAAGATAACTGAATACTGATGCATACAGTAGTTTCCCTTCTAAATGACTCTTGTTTTTTTGCTCAGGCCTGTCCAGAGTCCACTGTTGTGGCGCTGTTGAACGTTTGGTCCGACTGGTGCTGTCTGCTGTGGTGGGCTTGGCTGTTGTTGCCATCCTGATTCATCACTTTAGATCCAGAACTGTTTTGAATAGGAGGGTGGAGCATAAATTTTAATTGTGTTCATTGTTCTGAGCATATACTTAAAAACTAAAAGTAGGAAAATGAAAAAAACACTGTTATATACAGTGGAGAAAAAGTTGGAAGTAGCTTAATGACTGCACTTAAAATATTACATATTTTACCTTCAAGAAAAAGAAGAAATGTTTCTTATCTCATCAGCTAAATAAAAAAATTAAGATTTGTCTGCATGTTTGCTCAATAATTTCAACTAAAAGTTGAAAAATTCCACATTTTACCATCCAACTGTTGGACAAAGATTTCCACAAGGGCTGTTCATAGCTGCTGCTGGACAGTCCCAAACCTTGTTACTGGAGCTAAGGTTGTTATTGTCCCATCATTAGAAGTGAAGTTACTGTCCATCTAAAACAGATACTAGGTATGCTACATGAGGTTAAGGAGCCAGAAGGGAACCAATTGGAGTTTATCAGGTGGGGAAGAGAGCTTGCACGAGTGGCACTAGCCTCAGCCCAAACTCTTGAGTGGGCCACATTTCCTTTTCCACAGCATTAGGTTAGAGCTTCTCAGTGAAATCCCACTTCAGCAATGATACAGCATTTCTTACACCTTTCTCACTTCTTGTTCAGAGAAAAAGGATGGGGAACTGAGGATGCGTAGAGGCAGCTCAGTGCTAAAACTGAAAAAAAAGCCTTCCCAAATTGAGAATGGGATGCCTTTGGCCGCTCTGTGTTTCTCCGCACTGGATTTAGCGAGCAGCTATACCCTGTGATGTTCTCACATTTGATGCAACATTCGTTTTGTAGTATGAAGTTGATAGGATGCCCAAGGGTTATGCAGTGCCTCCTAAACCAGGGGTGCCCATTCCTGGTCCTGGAGTTTGTGCAGCCTCCCTTTGCAAAGGACTCTTCTCCTGTAATGATTACTGAGTCTGGAGAACACATAAATGATCTAAGACCATTCCTCCATACAGAACCTCTCCAGATCCTTCAGATTCAGTTCCATACTGTAGGATCCTCTTCAGCTTGTCCCACAGGTTTTCTATGGGTTTTAGGTCAGGGGACTGGGGTGGCCATGGCAAACCCTTAAGTCTATGGTCAGTAAACCATGTCAGTGATGATTTTGAGATGTGCTTTGGTTCACTGTCCTGCTGGAAAATCTCACCGTGGGCCTGTTTAAGGTGCTTTTCTGCATGGTTATCTCTGCTAAGCTCATCTCTGGTGTTTGTTGCCAAAATCCCCTATTTTGATCTTGTCTGACCATAGAAACTTAGTCACACGTCCTTCTTTGTGCAAGAAGAAAAGGAAGAAACTGAAGTAAAAAAAATGTGACAGATGAGCCAAAAAACAAAATCCTGTCAAAGTTTGTGGCCACCACTAGAGGGAGGCAGAAAGCTGTCTCACAGTAATTAATGACACCTGTTTCTGCCTCTACTTAAGGATGGCTTGCTCTTTGTCCTGAGCTCAGTCAATGGTTATCCTGGCATGTGCATGTACCTTTTGACCAAGCTGGCATTTGAGAACTTCTCATGTGTTTCCTCAAGGTTGTCTCTGGACTTTCTTTTAAAAAAAGCTAAGTTTGTTACTTTCTAGATTGAAATGTTTGAGCTCAAGCTGTGAGTGGTGTTAGTTCAGACTTTCTTCTGAGGCTCAACTCATCCATTCCAGCCTTTTTTAGAGACCTGCTTCTGTCCCAGATTAGTACTTCACCCAGTAAAGCATTGGTCTCAGATATCTGAAGCACCTAAACACATGCCAACAACTAGCATTGCTTCAGAAAAAAATCCACAGATGATGAGAGAATTCAGTGTTATGGGTCTGAAAGGATGTGTAGCAGTCAAGAAGCTCTTCCTGAGAAAAGAAAATGGATCAAGGAAATCAAGCAAAGAAGCGGCTGGTGTTCCCAGAGCAATAGACTGACTACTCCAGAGTCCAGACTTTGAGATTGCTTAGTGTATGAAAAGCAGAAAATGCAACCAACTTATAAGACTGAACTTTGGGTGGTGAAATATCCCTGCAGATTTCTTTGAAAATCTGAAAGTGAACAAATATGAGCTGCTTAAAGGCAGAGGTGGACTCACTCTAAATACCAAAAAAGTCTTCTATTCAGTTTTTAAGGCTTTAGTGTATTAAATACACATTTTCAGCTTTTTTTCCAGATGCTAAAAAGTGAATAACTTGTACTTAATGGCTGTTTTGACTGCAAATCAAATAGTTTTTGTTTTTGCACAGTGCTGTAATTTCTGTAAGTAGTGCATTACTCTGAAAGTAACATTAAGAATGTTGAAATTTGGATGGTATAAGTAAAGAGTGTTCAGTCTTAAAAACAAAAGGCCAGTGGGGCTGCAGGCCTCACTCCCAACGAAGCGTGAGCACACACCCTCAGAAATAAAGGTACGAAACAGATCAGTACCTTTAGTCAGGGAACATAATTGTACCATAATCCTTCAAAAAGGCTTTTATTTTACTGTTCTGTTAAAACAAATTTGAACAGAGGAGGATGGGTTCCTCTTTTGAGTGTTAAGGTTTGGTTCCTGTTACTGTTTTGTAAGCTCCCATCCCTGTGGCCCTCCTCTTGTTCAGTAGGGGTCTAGACCTGGTCATGGATTTCTGGAAAACTGTTCTGGGAAACTGTCTGCTGTTAAAAACACAAACATATAAATACAGTTCTGTTGAAGTGAATTGACCTGAAGGCTTAAATCATTTGACTGTTGATGTTTTGTCTAAAAAATAACCACAAGTTGTGCAATTAAATCTCTGTTGTCATCTGCTAAACTAAAAGGAAACAGTGGAAAGGTCATGTCTTAATATAAAAAAAAAGTCTTTTATGACCAGAAAGGGAACGACATGTTGCATCATTAAGTTTCTGTTGCCCTCTCTGAACCAAAGGCATTCAGGCCTATATTACTCAATATGTTTCCTCAAAGTGAAGCTTCAGTGCAGATCTACTGTGTTAGTAGGAGGGTTACACTGTATACACTGAACTCATATTAATGCCACAGGCAGCCGTCAGACCACCAGCATGAGGATTTCTGTCCGGATTTTGATCTATGCTTTAGGTAAGCTGCCGGAAACATTCCATGCTTATTGAAAGGCTTATATATTTGATGGCTTTCTTGATATATTTCCTTCAGATATTAAGGATGATTGGCATGTACACCAGAAATGTCACTCTTTTATAAAATATATAATTCCAATGTGCCTAAACTGTGATTATTGCCTTGATTCAGTAAAGACAAAAAGACATTTTAGGGCTGTAACTGGGTTGGACACATTCAGAGAATTAAAACAATAGTGATGTGAAAAAGTATATACAGTACTGTGCAAAGGTAAGGGACCACCATCTTTATTTAATTTCCAGTAAAAATGGTTATCAAATACAGCTTATTAATTTCTCAGAAGACATGTCTGAAGAAAATAGAAGTTTTGGAGAAGACCACTGAATATTTATCAATTAAAATCAGAAAAGTGCATATAAAACTTAATGAGTGTTGAGGAGTTTAAATTGAGGTTAAAGTGAAATGTTTATAGAGAAGTGAGAACAGTGAGTTGTCCTGCTGCATACATACTTGCTATTGTATGTATATTAGCAGCATAAACCTCTTTCCAATTAGAGACCCATCTCAAACCTTTCTTGCTAAAGTAAAGAGTGGTTGCTTCACAACTTTCTCAGTTAATAAGCTATGAATGTCTGTGCATTTCATGTGACGGGTTGGACCAAACTATTTAATGTCATTTCAGGTCTGCTGTGCTCAGCTGGAGAAGAGGTTGTCAGACTGCAGGAGCTGGAGGGAAACACTGTAACCATCCATACTGGATTAACTGGAGTTCAGAGTCACAAAATAATGTGGTTGTATGAATCTGAGAATGTAGACATCAGGAGAGTGGATAGTCTGGTGATTAGAGGAGAGATTATTACAGACAATTACAGTGAGAGATTCAGAGACAGATTGCAGCTGAACACAACCAGTGGATCTTTAACCATCAGGAGCATCAGCAGAGAAGATTCTGGAGTTTATACTTTACAAATCAGTAGTAAAAGTGTCTCCGCCTGGAGTTTCAGTGTTGATGTCTATGGTGAGTAAATGTTGCATTTTATCTTTATCATTTCTGTATTTCCTGTACATTAAGGTGGAACGTAAATGAATAGTCTTTAGAACAACAACATTGGCTGTATTATTTGCATCAATTGTAGTGTCCCATGAACAGAAACCTCTTTCAAAGTAAGGGCCTATATGTACATCAACACCGTTTTCTTGATTGCCACTATAACAAAAGATATATTTATTATCCTTAAAGGGGGTTTGTTACACTTTTCCAGTTTTTCCCTTTCCGTCAATGTGTTATGTAGCTTTTTGGGCATGTAAATGGTCTGCAAAGTCCCAAAGCCCAAAGTACATGCCAGAGGGATTCTCTCTTCCGCAGAGCTGCCTGAAGCACCTCATTGGAATTCCAGCCCTTTTCCTTTGTTACAAGGTGATGTCATCTTGTAACACAATCCTTATTGCTTGCCTGTAGGGGCAGTCCTTGTAAGAGGATGCCACTACCCCCTTTCAACCATACTGGTGGTTGACCATCAGAAATGGGTGAGCTGTCCAGTCACAGCACACTGTGAACATCAGAAGGCGGGGCTTTACGACACAGGAGCTCTAACAGAGCAGATAGAGGATGAAAAGCGATATGCAGTAAGAGAAAAAGAATGTGTTTTTGGAATAGCAAAGCATGTAAATCTATTTTAGTAGAGCCCAGAAATAAAAATATGGGCACTTTAATGTTTGGTGAAATTAATCCACATTATGGCTGTACTGAAGCACATTTTAGTTCGCACCTCGTGTTTTGGCATTTGCTACTGCTAGTGATCATCAGCATGTTGACACTAATTTTGAATTCTTGTTGTATGTTTCATTCATGTATGTATTTGTATTCCACAGCTCCAGTATCAAAGCCAGTCATAAAAAATCAATTTGAAAAATACTCAGTGAGTCACAGAGACCTATGTTTCTTGCTCTGCTCTGTGGAGAACGGGAAGGATGTGAGTTTGTCCTGGTATGAAGAGAAAGAGAGAATCTCCAGCATCAGCAGCTCAGATTCCAGTGAACGTCTTTATCTTCCTCTGAATAAAACCAACCCAGACTGTTCTACTTACACCTGTGTAGCTGCTAATCCAGTTAGTAATCAGACCACCCAGCTCGACATTACAGGTTAGGTCATAACTATTATAACTTTATTTTGTATCTTGCTGCTAACAGAAAGGTGAATATTTTACTGATGTTTTGAGACAGAGAAAACCTGCTTATTACTGAATATTTCATGCAAAATTCTAGGAAAGTTACAGAACAGAATATTGATATAGTCATGCTCTCTGTCTTTCTCCGTCTTTCTAGGTCATTATCATCACTCGGCTGAGTTTGTGGTGAGACTGGTGCTCTCTGCTGTGGTGGTCCTGGCCACCATCTCCATCCTGCTTTATCACTTCACATCCAAAAGGAACGTGGTGAAACGCAAGTTTCACCATTAACAAACTGCTGATGTTTTTCTTTCTATAGCAGAGCATTTCTATAGCATTCAAAAATGAATAGTATCAAAACAAAGAGTCTATTACACTGCTGGATAGAATAGAAGCTTATACCCCATCTAGCTGCCCAACATCATTACATGCACAGACATTACATGCTGCCATCTGCTGGACTGTATGACTCTGATCTGAGAGCTCTTCCTTCTTATTTATGCCTACGTTACTCAGAGTTTCTCAGAGTGAAGTTTCAGTGCAGCTCCACTGGACTGCTGCACACTGAGGCCTCTACAGTACAGTAAATCAGCTCAAAGCAGCTCTGTGGGCAGCTGTTAGAAAACCATCATGAGGGCTTCTGTCTGGTTCTTCATCTGTGCTGCAGGTAAAATTCTCAGTGTTTTATAGCGTTATGTCTTTGTTTAGAGTCCATAATATAGTTAACTTGATGTCTTTGAAATAGTAAGGATGTCTGAGGGCCAGACAACTAGCAAAACATTGTCTTATCAAAGTTATTTACATTACAGTTAAATGAATTTCCACTGTTGGCCTATTATTTGGCTAGTGGATCATTTCACTGACAGTAGTCCTAATTCATGTTCAACAAGTTGAACATTTACTATAATAAAGAGAAAAAACACATTTGATTATTTTGCTTATGTCATTTTCACACTTTTATTCACAAGTAAATTTGAATGTTTTATTGCTGAGTTTTTAGCTTAAATATAATAGATAAATGTCTGAAAAACCTTTTGTAGGTTTGTACCCAGGCCAGCTCAGGGAACGTTTAGACCAAATCTTTCAAAGTTTCAGACAGTGACATTGTGTTTAACTGTATTACTTTCATTTACAAGTAATGAATCCATGGAAACGTGATCATTAATACTTGAGTAAAGGAGGCTGTGCTTGTGAGAACAGCATGTAAATGTCATTCTGTGCTACACTGCCCATTTCCTTTGTGGTCTCTGTGGTCAGCAGCGCTTAAGAGTTACCAGCATGCATGTTTTGTTAAAGTATTACGCAAAGTGAAAAGAAATGTTATACTTGTACACCCTTAAAAAAGAACTTGTAAGTAAAAGCAGTGCTTATATATAGAATTGTGAACACTCAGCACACACTTTGAATAATACATGTTAAAAGGCTGAACTCTATGACGGAGAATCTGATGTATATCTGTATGACAATAGTTCAGTACTGCTACTGTTACAAGTCATAGAGTTTGATGTCTACTATTTTGAAGTAGTTGGTGCTGTCGAGCAGCACAGTTTTATCTTTCTACAGGCTCATACTGTACTGTAGATTTAAGATCTAATTATTAAACCTTAAAAGCTGCAGTTGCTGTGTTTATACTACGCATGTTGATAGTGATATAAATTCTTGCTCACTCATAGCAGAGAAATTCTGTTGAAAGTGCTGATCCTAAAGTTTTAATATCATATTTGTGTTATTAAAGAGCAAAGAAGATATTTATCATGATGACAATTTACTGAAAAAATATTGTGCATGAGCATGCTTTGTTTTCCGGCAATAATAAAAAGCTTAATTTACATGTTTGCTACAATTGTGTCTTTAATCAACATCTAATAAACATATAAGTCAGAAACTGCTCTACAGAATGTAAATGGAATGCAGGACTAGTTCATTATGTTGTGACAAATCATATAATTGTGTGATTATAATTAATAATTTAGAAGAAACAATAACATTTTACTTCTAAGGATTAATCCTACAGCTTATTTTTCAGTAAATGCTTTAAATTAATCAGTAACTGCTAGGAAACTATAAGGTGAGTGAGTTTCTAAATTTTGAGCAGTTTGTGTGGAACCCTTTAGATTTTAAAGGGTTAAAACATGATCACATTTCAGGTCTGCTGTGCTCAGCTGGAGAAGAGGTTGTCAGACTGCAGGAGCTGGAGGGAAACACTGTAACCATCCATACTGGATTAACTGGAGTTCAGAGTGATGCTCACATACTGTGGTTTTATGGACCTGAGAACGCAGATATAAAGATAGTGATCAGTCTGATCATTAGAGGAGAGATTATTACAGACTATGACAGTGAGAGATTCAGAGACAGACTGCAGCTGAACAGAACCAGTGGATCTTTAACCATCAGGAACATCAGCAGAGAAGATTCTGGAGTTTATAAACTACACATCATTACTGGAAGTATCTCAGTCTGGAGTTTCAGTGTTGATGTCTATAGTAAGAACAAATTATATTATTTTCTTTCATTACTGTGTTCCCTGCTGAAACCAGCCATTAGGGGTGTACTTTGTGTACTTCTGGTGCCGATCCCAAGCCCAGATAAATGGTGAGGGTTGTGTCAGGAAGAGCATCCGGCGTAAAACTTGTGCCAAAACTATCATGCGGATCACAAATATGATTGCCATACCGGATCGGTCGAGGCCCGGGTTAACAACGACCGCCTCCGGTGCAGTTGACCAGCAGGAATTGGACTACTGTAGGTCGAAGACCATCAAAGAGGAGAGGAGGAAGGTGGGCTAGAAGGCAGCGAGAGAAGGAAAGGCAGGAGTGTGGAGGTTAGAGTAGGGACTCTGAACATAGGGACAATGACTGGTAAAGGCAGAGAGCTTGCAGACATGATGGAGAGAAGGAAGGTAGATATTCTGTGTGTCCAGGAGACCAGATGGAAAGGAAACAATGCCAGGAACATTGGAGGTGGATTCAAACTGTTCTATCATGGTGTAGAGAGGAAGAGAAATGGAGTAGGGATAATCCTAAAGGAATAGCTTGGGAAAAGTGTTCTGGATGTAAAGAGAGTGTCAGACAGGATTCATGAGCCTGAAGTTGGAGGTTGATGGTGTGATTTTGAATGTGGTCAGTTCATATGCACCACAGGTTGGTTGTCAGAGGAGAAAGAGGAATTTTGGAGTAAGATGGAGGAAGTGGTAGATGGTGTCCCTAGAAAGGAGAGATTGGTGATTGGTGCAGACTTCAATGGACATGTTGATGAAGGGAACAGGGGATGAAGAGGTGCTGGGTATGTATGGTGTGAAAGACAGAAATGCGGAAGGTCAGATGGTTGTAGATTTTGCAAAGAGAATGGAAATGGCTGTGGTGAACACATATTTTCAGAAGAGGGAAGAACACAGGGTGACATACAAGAATGGAGGGAGGTGCACACAGGTGGATTATATCCATAGCAGGAGATGCCACCTAAAGGAGATTGGAGATTTTAAAGTGGTGCCAGGGGAAAGTGTAGCAAGGCAGCATAGGGTGCTTGTCTGTAGAATGAGATTAGAAACAAAGAAGAGGAAGAGAGTGAAGACAGAGCCAAAGATTAGATGGTGGAAGCTAAAGGAGGAGGATGGTTGCAGGCAGTTCAGGGAAAAATTGCAACAGGCCCTTGGGGGCAGTGAGGAGCTACCTGAGGACTGGGAAACTACAGCTAAGGTTGTGAGAGAAACTGGCAAGAATGTGTTGGGTGTTTCGTCTGGTCAGAGGAAAGAAGACAAGGAAAGTTGGTGGTGGAATGAGGAAGTCCAGGAGAGTATTCAGAAGAAGAAGGCAGCTAAGAAAAAGTGGGATAACCAAAGAGATGAAGGAAGTAGGCAGGAGTTCTGTGAGGCTAGTCGCATAGCAAAAAGAATGGTGGCAAAGGCAAAGGCTCAGGCCTATGATGAGCTGTATGATGGGCTGGACAGTAAAGAAGGAGTAAAGGACTTGTATCGCTTGGCTAAACAGAGAGATAGAGCTGGAAAGGATGTACAGCAGGTTAGGCTGATAAAGGATAGAGAGGGAAATGTACTAGTGAGTGAACAGAGAGTGTTGAGTAGATGGAAGGAGCACTTTGAAGAACTAATGAATGAGGTAAACGAGAGAGAGAGAGGAGGACAACGGGGGGGAGAGATAGTAGATCAGGAAGTGCAGAGAATTAGTAAAGTGGAAGTGAGGGCAGCTTTAAAAAGGATGAAGAATGGAAAGGCAGTTGATCCAGATGACATACCTGTGGAGGTAAGGAGATGTTTAGGAGAGAAGGCAGTGGATTTTTTAACCACATTGTTTAACAAAATCCTGGAGAGTGAGAGGATGCCTGATGAGTGGAGAAGCAGTGTACTGGTCCCCATTTTTAAGAACAATGGTGATGTGCAGAGCTGCAGTAACTACAGAGGTATAAAGTTGATGAGCCACACCATGAAGGTATGGGAAAGAGTTGTTGAAGCAAGGCTAAGGTGAGAGGTCTAGATCAGTGAGCAGCAGTTTGGTTTCATGCCCAGAAAGAGTACCACAGATGCAATTTTTGCGTTGAGAGTGTTGGTAGAGAAGTACAGAGAAGGTCAGAAGGAGCTACATTGTGTCTTTGTGGATCTAGAGAAGGCATATGATAGGGTGCCAAGAGAGGAACTGTGGTACTGTATGAGGAAGTCAGGTGTAGCTGAAAAGTGGTGAGAGTAGAGAGCAGGTGGAAGAGAATCTGGAGAGGTGGAGGTTTGCAGTGGAGAGGAGAGGAATGAAGGTCAGTAGAGACAAGAGGGAATACATGTGTGTGAATGAGAGGGAGGCAGGTGGAAAGGTGAAGATGCAAGGAGTAGAGGTCGTAAAAGTGGATGACTACAAATATCTTGGGTCAACCATCCAGAGCAATGGACAGTGTTGAAAAGAGGTGAAGAAGAGGGTGCAGGCAGGATTGAGTGGGAGGAGACGGATGTCAGGCTGATGTGTGACAGAAGGATAGCAGCAAGAGTGAAAGGGAAGGTTTACAAGACAGTAGCGCGTCCTGCTATGATGTATGGTTTGGAGACTGTGGCTCTGTCTAAAAGAGCTGGAGATGAAGATGCTGAGATTTTTGTTGGGATTGACAAGGCTGGACAAGATTAGAAATGAGCAGATCAGAGGGACAGTGGAGCAGTTTGGAGATAAAGCCAGAGAGGCCAGGTTGAGATGGTTTGGACATGTGTTGAGGAGGAATAGTGGATATATTGGGCAAAGAAGAATGTTGGAGATGGAGCTGCTGGGTGGACCTCAGAGAAGGTTTATGGATGTAGTGAAGGTGGACATGGAGATGGTTGGTGTGAAAGTAGAGGAGGCAATGGATAGGGCAAGATGGAGGCAGATGATCCGCTGTGGCGACCCCTAAAGGGAGCAGCCGAAAGAAGAAAAAGAAGAAGAAGACTGTGTTCCCTGCTGATCCATAAGCAGAGAAGGGGTCAGGCAAGAGACCAATAGCATTTCCTCTTCTTTGGTGGACTGCAGTTGCAGTATGGCTAAACAGAACTTCATTTTAGTTTACAATACGAGTGCATATTTCATAGTGTTAGTGTTTATGGTTCTTAATACACTTATATAAACAGCTATTTTCCTATGTGTTTTGGTGTTTTGCTTTGCAGCTCCAGTATCAAAGCCAGTCATAAGAAATCAAGCTGAAAAGCGCTCAGTGAGTCTGAGAGAGTCATGCTCTCCTCTGTGCTCTGTGGAGAACGGGAAGGATGTGAGTTTGTCCTGGTATGAAGAGAAAGAGAGAATCTCCAGCATCAGCAGCTCAGATTCCAGTGAACGTCTTTATCTTCCTCTGAATAAAACCAACCCAGACTGTTCTACTTACACCTGTGTAGCTGCTAATCCAGTCAGCACTCAGACAGCCCAGCTCGATATTACAGAACTCTGCTATGAACCAGGTAGGTCACCATCACTGATTCTATTTTGTACATTGTTAATTGTTACTTCCAAGATGAATATTATTGTCAGAGCTGTTTACACAAACTTCCTCTGATGCTCTACTGATGCAGATCCACTTGATAATTACAGTCTCAGATCTGAAAGCTGTGGAAGTTCCCGAATCTGCTGTTCTGATACCTGCTGGACTGATTGTTGCTCTATCAGTATTATTTTTGCTTTACTGGACAAAGACGTGCAAGCAACAAGGTAAGAAATATATTTTGTAGGTTTTCTACATTAGTTGCCTTTTATTATTTGTGATTTTGAGATATAATTCTGTCTTTTTGTGTTTAGTTTATCAGTATGTTAAGCTGAATTATACTGAAGTGAAAAGCACATCTCAGTATTCAGAGGAGGCTCATAAGGTAAGTTTATATGCAATGCAGATTTAGTAGCTAAACCATTTTGAAGTCGCTGTGCTGTGATTATACACACCTCATGAGAATGGAAATGTTCATGCTCTTTAACTGCAAACTGAACATTGGTATCTTCAGCTGGGAGTGGGATAAAAGTTGTAAACAGGTTGTTCATGTTGAAATGATTACACCATATTTATCAGTTCTGACTGATATCACTGCCAGAACCTGTTTTTTCTGCACTGCATTATGTTGCACCAATACCAAAATGCACTTACACTATAACATATGTGGAAGTGGGCCTTAGTTACACTGTCTTGTAGCACTTTGAGGATGAATATGCATAATGAGATTTATTTTTTTGTTGACTAAACAGTAATATATGTCTGCATGTTTGGTTCAGTGTTTGCTTCACATACAAGCTAAACATGATGTGGCAACCAGTCCTGGTGGTTTAACTGACACTGGAACACAAACCACTTTAGACCTTTTCTCTCCACATTTAAACAACAGAGCGCAGATACACTTTACTACAGTACATTGTTTTGAGTTGGACTATTGCAGTATTGAAATAGCAATCATTTCCATAATGGTATAGTATTTAAGTACTCAAGAGTTTTACCTAGAAGCCACATTTTATGTGTTATTTGTAGTATTAGTATTAACCCATGAGGTTTTCACCCAAATATCCTGTATATTTCTATATATATATTTATAAATATATATTTCTGTTTTACAGAAAGGCAGTGCTGGAGTGACAGAAGACCAGCGCACACCGGTGGTGTACTCTGCTATAAGGACATAACTCTGTATTTTACCATCAGCTTATCTGTTTTCACATTTTGAAATGATTTTTGTTGACCGCTTTATTCCATATCCTGTATCAGTGGCCTGATGTTTAGAGCTTGAACATTGACTCATTTTCTGTACTTGTGCTACGTCTATTAAGCTTTAAATATTATTAAACATTTTATTTCTACTGATTGTAGTGGGAAAAGATAAACACAGCATAGACTTTTGTGAGCATGTAAATGATAATAAATATTTGACCTCTTTCTGTCTTTGTTTAATGATCTGATCAGCCTGCTTTTACTGATGTAGATATTGCGAGAGGTAAAACAGTAGTACTACCTATAGGAAATAAGAAAAAGTATGTATGGTATGTGAGGAGCTTTGTCTTCTCTCGTATTTTGGTTATAACAGTGACTTTTACCTTTGGGCAAAGATTTATTTACCTCTAATTGTCTGAAACCTTTTGAACTCCAGCACCAGTGTTAAAAAAACAAAAAAACTGAGCTATTCAGAGCCACTCAAACCTTCTGTGGCTCATATTAATCGAGAAGGAAGATGTTGTTGGTGAGATTAGTCAAGACAGACTTTTTTTGTTTATTTCATTCATTTAGTTTAGCACATGGCTTGTTATTATTGTAGTTTTGGCTGATGTGCCAGTCAGCACAACAGCAACATCGCCCCCTTCTGTTTAAAGTATGTTTTACAGTGAGCTGTTTCAGTATTTAAATCCATAGCTTAAATACTAAAAGGCACACATTGCATAAGGGTACAATACATATTACATTTCTAACCAATTTTCTACTTATTAACCAAAATGGAAGGAGTGTCCAGTCTAATCTGCAAAGTGCCAGTGACACTGCAGGTCTTCACTCAAACAAGCAGGAGCTCACCTGACTCTACTTGTTCAATGAGCTAGTCTCAGTCTTCAAACAGTTCTTGGTGCTCTTGCTTTGTTTAAACCCAGCGGCCACACTGGCCCTTTGTAAATAAAACTGGACACCCCTGCCGTGCTGCATAGTCCACAGACTAATAAGAAGTGGGATTTTCCTATAGACTGGTCTGTTGGCCTGAAGAGATGTATGCCAGATCTTTCTAGAGAGCCAAGTTGGCCCATCATAGGACTCTAAATACACCAGAAATAAGTTACTGTATTAATATATTCATTATATAATATCAATGTTTGAGTGTGTCCATAAAAATGCTGCAGGAATGTTCATTGTTTATTTGACTTTTATTTTATTTTCCAGGAGCAAGTTTTCTTCTTCAGAAGTGCTAGAATGAGCCAAACAGTCAGTAACAAGAACATAAAGTATGTCAGGTGCACTGTAGGGTTTTAATGCAGCTATTAAATTATCCAAAACGTTCAGCAGGCTCACATGTATCCCCACTTGAACTTCTCTGGTAACTGAAAGTGCGTCAGCAGATGGCACTGTTCCCATTTTGTGCTGATATTTTAGAGCTGACATTGAGGGCTCACTTTAATGTTTAGAATACACGGATGGACATTTTACAATAATGAAAACATTTCCAGTAAGTTGTAAATTGTAATCCACAGTGTTATTAGAGCATTGATAACTTATTTTGTGGTGTACTCAATATAACCGCTTTGTACTGATTTCTTTCAGCTTAATTTATCTGCATAATTTGAACAGAGAAGACAAACTTTCCATTGAGTGAAAATGTCATGATTAATGCTCATATTGACCTACTGGTTGTTTAATGAGGTCAGATAGTCCAGCTTATTGTGTGACTGGGGTCAAAGACTCATGTTGTTTCTCATTAGGCAGTATTATGCTGTAGAAGAGTCATGTGTGTATTTTATTTATTTATTTATTTTTTACATATTTATCTCCACCACTGCTCTGTTTAGCTACTGTGTGTGATGTGTATGATATCATTACAGTACAGTGATCAAGTTAATCCAGCCTTGACTACAGCAATGCCCATGTGCTCAAGGTCAATGACAACAACCAACAGCAGCATATAGAGCAACGTGCGGACCATAAAAGGTGACAGGAAATAAGCAGGTATGACATCATTCTGTATATATAGAGAAAACTAGCAAATGTGTGTGTGTGTGTGTGTGTGTGTGTGTGTGTGTGTGTGTGTGTGTACGTACACATAGTTATTAAGGTACATGTTAGTGTGAACAGCTCCTTGGGTGAGCCAGGCCACCAGGTCTATAATAAACAGGGTGGATCATGAGGGATAAACACAGTGTGGGCAGAAGAGAATCTCTCCCTGGACACTGTTTCATAACAAAGCAGTGTTGAGTTAGCCACTACAACTGAGGTTAAGATTAAACTGAAATTTCTATGGATCCATTTCGTATCAGAAATTCTGTACAGGTACAGTAAGTACTGAATACTTCAGGCCACTTCAGACCAGCTGCCCACACCCCAGCTACCGCCACCTGCCTTGGACTAGCTGCCTGGAAAACTACATTAAAGTTTTCATAGACTCCTAGCTATTACTACTGCTGTTAATTTCAGTAGTATAATCATTTGTAGGTAGTTTGACTCTACTGACTTACGACTGTACTGCAAAATACAGCTCAAATCACATCATCAAGTTCGCTGATGACACAACTGTGGTGGGTCTGATCAGCAAGAACAACGAGTCAGCGTACAGTGAGGAGGTGCAGCAGCTAATGGGCTGGTGCGGAGCCAACAAGCTGTCTCTGAATGTAGATAAAACTAAGGAAATGGTTGTTGACTTCTGAAGAGTGTGAGGTGACCGCCCCCCACTGAATATCACTGGCTCTGCTGTGGAAATCGTCAGCAGCACCAAATTCCTCAGTGTCCACATCACAGAGAACCTCGTCTGGTCCCTCAACACCAACTCCATAGCCAAGAGTGACCAGCAGCGCCTCTACTTCCAGCGGAGACTGAAGAAGGCTCATGCCTGAAGAGCCACCCTCCCATCCTCATCATGTTCTACAGGGGGACTGTGGAGAGCATCCTGAGCAGCTGCATCATCACCTGGTTTGGGAATTGCACCACCTCAGACCGCAAGACCCTACAGCGTATAGTGAGGACAGCTGAGAAGATCATCGGCGTCTCTCTCCCCTCCAACATGGACATCTACACCACATGTTGTATCCGGAAAGCCACTAGCATTGTGGACGACCCCACCCATCCCTCACATGGACTTTTTTCACTGCTGCCATCTGGCAGAAGGTACCGGAGCATCCGTGGCACCACTGCCAGAGTCTCCAACAGCTTTGCTCCTCAAGCAATCAGGTTTTTAAACTCACAAGGACTGAGCTAACAAAAAAAGTGCCATACAAATAAATTTTATTTGATTTGAATAAAAGGCACGTCACCCTACAATTATTTAATTTCCAGCCAAAAAGAAGCGTCATTTTTCAGATGTTTCTGAGGAGATTAGACATAAAATAATCCACTTGGATGAGGAAGAAAAACATCAAAGGAAAATAAGTGAAAAAAGGAGATCTCTAGAAAAAAGACAAAGAATTTACAGGTCCCACAAAAAAGCTGCTGGTGTTCTCAGAACAATTGACTGACCACCCCAGAGTCCAGACCTCAACATCTCTGAATGTTTTTATTATTTGAAGAGAAGAGAAGCAGCCAGCTGAAGACTGAACTTTGGAGGTGTGGAAAACTATCCCGGAATTTCAGCCTCCTGAAAAGAATGGAGGCTGTAATAAAAGCAAAGGGTGGATACTCTAAACCAGGCATGTCAAACTGGGGACCTTCCAGGTTTGAGTGCTGCAGAGATTAACATTTACCCTCATCAGTCACTCTGAATTCAGTTCACAAAGGCCTTATTAATTAGCTGATGAGCTGAATCAGCTGTTCCTAATGAGGCAGGGAGCTGAAGCCTGCAGTGCTTTGACCCACGAGGACTGGAGTCTGACACGTGCACTAGACATTGAAGTTATCGATAATGTATTTAGTTTATTAAGACGTCTGTGTCATTTTCTGTTAAATACTTTTAGTTCTGATATTTTACATAATATATATATATAATTTCACTGGAAATGAGAAATTATTGGTGGTCTCTGTCTGTTGCCTAGTACTGTATGAGCTCATACTATTGCCCAATGCACTCAAACATTCAGTAACTTCATATATCACAGGTGAAAGGGATGTGGTGGGGGCTTGTGGGTAACGTGTGAATGAATGAAAAGAAAGTGTGAAAGAAAACGTTAAATTTAGGTTCATCCTTTTATGATATTTTTGAGCTTGAAGTTTTTGTAATGGCTCTTGTCTTCATCTTGATGCTCCTTTGAGCAGAAATGTTTAAAGTATACAGAATGTACAATAAGGGATTTGCTTAAAACTGATCGATGGGTAAACTTTAGCTCATTAGAATCAAGATATGTGCAAAAAACTTCTGTCCAAAACAGCCACTAAAAGACACGAGAGAGCATCTTCAGTCGCTAAGATTTATGAGTGTGACTGTATTTGGACAGAGAGAGAGAGAGAGAGAGAGAGAGAGAAAGAGAGGGAGAAAGAGAGGGAGAGAGAGAGGGAGAGAGATGGGGAGAGAGAGAGTCCCAGCTCTCAAGTTAAATGATCTGATAACATTAAAAACTGAAAGCTGTAATTGATGCAGGTTCAGAGCTCTTCACTGTTCACTCAGTCACGTGACGAGAGTTCAGTGTGATGATCAGAACTGAAATACATGCTCATTCCTCAAACAGGAAGTGGTAGCATATTAACGGTTGGGGAGTGGAAATCGTGTACTTGGTTAAAGGAGGGGAAAAAAGGAGTTTAGAAAAAAATAAACAAGCTGAGAAAATGGGACCCAGTGTGCATTCATTAGTGTGTATGTGGCGTTTCACTGCACGGCTGGGTTAAAATGTTGAGGTAAAATTACCCCACTGTGGGATTAATAAGAGTCTTTTAACTTAAAACTGTGCAGAAGATTTGAAGAAAAAACTCATAAGTAAGTGTGATTTCTGTGGAGGGTGTGTTCACTTCTTTTCAATTAGAAAATCAACAAAACATCATTTGATAAGAGTGCCTAAACTTTTACATGTACGCATGTGTAAGTGAGTGGGTGTGCGTGAGTGGATGTGCGTGTGACTGCATGCGTGTGTGTGTGTGTGGGTGTGACTATGTATGAGTGTGTGTGTGGGTGTGACTGCACGTGTGAGTGTGTGTGTGGGTGTGACTATGTATGAGTGTGTGTGTGGGTGTGACTGCACGTGTGAGTGTGTGTGTGTGCGTGTGACTGCATGCGTGTGTGTGTGTGTGGGTGTGACTATGTATGAGTGTGTGTGTGGGTGTGACTGCACGTGTGAGTGTGTGTGTGGGTGTGACTATGTATGAGTGTGTGTGTGGGTGTGACTGCACGTGTGAGTGTGTGTGTGTGGGTGTGACTGCACGTGTGAGTGTGGGTGTGTGGGTGTGACTGCACGTGTGAGTGTGGGTGTGACTGCACGTGTGAGTGTGTGTGTGGGTGTGACTGCACATGTGAGTGTGTGTGTATGGGTGTGACTGCACATGTGAGTGTGTGTGTGACTGCACGTGTGAGTGTGGGTGTGAGGGTGTGACTGCACGTGTGAGTGTGGGTGTGACTGCACGTGTGTGTGTGGGTGTGACTGCACGTGTGTGTGTGGGTGTGACTGCACGTGTGAGTGTGTGTGTGTGTGTGTGTGTGTGTGTGTGACTATGTATGAGTGTGTGTGTGTGTGGGTGTGACTGCATGTGTGAGTGTGAGTGTGTGTGTGGGTGTGACTGCACGTGTGAGTGTGTGTATGAGTGTGTGTGGGTGTGACTATGTATGAGTGTGTGTGTGGGTGTGACTGCATGTGTGAGTGTGTGTGAGTGGGTGTGAGTGTGTGAGTGTATTTATGTAAAAACTTATCATTTCGACCCTTTTACAATAAACATGCAATAGACAGTTGTAGTGTGTGGGGGTGGTTTAGTGAACGTGGGGGCTGCTGTTAAGGACTTCCCTTACCCATTAAGTCCTCCCACCCTCTCAGAACATGACACTTCCTGTCTGAGAAGCTGGGAACCTCTATGCTGGTGGTCTCTGTTTAGTTCTGTTTTTCTGAATTACTGATTCTGCTGCATCTTTCTGGTGTTTCCCTGAAACTGATGACAAGTCAGACCACAAAACAGAGAAGTAAAATGTCTGACAACAGTTTAAAAAAAGGAACTAAACAATAAAACAGCTGGAGAAGCATGACTGACCTGCAAATAAAACAAAGAACAGCGGGTTAAAATCCCCCTGGCTGTATGCAGTTATTTTCAATATAACCTATAATATTCATATATCTCATCTAAGATCTAATCAACCACAAAAACAGCTAAATTAGTAAGAATTTGATCGGCTACAAAGAACATATATGAGTACAGCACTAATTTTCACTCAAGAGAATCCAGCGTAGCTTCATGTAACTGTAGCTCTTGTTTAATTGCTGTGTTGCAGACAGGTGTAGGCTTGGGTTTAGGTTTTGTGTGCACCTGGGTAATGACGTGCATGATCTAGATCACGTGGTGTTGGTGGCGGTAATGATTTGTAATATCACCTGCTCACTTGCTAGGTGAGAGTGAGTGGGTGATGGGGGAAGCCTACTTTTTGCTGACCGTTAAACGCTGTAAGTTGTTGATGTGAACGTTGTCTATGAACCGCTTGCCTTTGGACGTTTATGCTGTTTGTGGACGCTGAAGGTTTTAATGCTTGGATACTTGATTTTGATACAGAGTAAAGCAACGTTAACTGAAGCTTGGGCTTGCGTTTTGAACAGCTAGCGCGTCGGGCATTGGTTTCCTCTATTCAGCTGCTCGGCGACTTCGACGTTTTTTGGACAGTCGCCAACATTTGGCAGCAAAAAAGCGGCAACGGAGTTTCCCGGATTGAGCGCACACACCTCTGCCGCTAGGCCTGAGAAAGCGGCCTGCCCGACAGAGACCGGGAAGACAGCGGTGGTATGTAACCGGCGCTTGTGCTGTGTTGGCTGTTGCTCGTTTGAACGCAGTTTGTTTACTTCCACGAGATGTTGTTGTCCTTGTGACGGGCCTGTCACTGTGTTAGACCGTGGCTACCGCTGTTCAGTGCTGTGTGTAGACCTGAGGTTCATTGGGAATTTGGCGTGTGTGTGTGAGCTGTGGCTCTGCGTGTGTTCAGAGAGCTGTTGAGAAATTGCCGCTGTGTTTGAAGTTGCCAAGCTGGTATTGTATGTTGTTTGTCTTGAATGCTTAAAATGAGTGGATCACAAGCTGCGTCTGGCGTTGGAAAACCTGAACAGGATAAACCATCAATTGTTCTCACTGGGAAAGCTCCTGCAAACAAAATTGAAACCATCCAGACAGGAAGAAAAAGGCATGTAAACAAAATGAAAAGGGTAATTGCATCTCTCAAAGAGCTAATGAAGGATGATAATGATTCACAGGTTAAATCACAGCTTGATGAATTAATACATCTGTTTGAGGATGCCAGCGCATTACATGAATCTCTACTGCCTTTAATTCCACTTGATGAGAAAGATAAGCAAAATTCATGGTTATCAAGCATTACTCAGTACAATAAAGGTTTCATTGAGGATGTTAAAATATGGCTTTCTGAGGCTGATAAATATTCAAGCAGGCCATTTTTTGACACTGTGCCATCCCAGGAAACAGGAGGAGCAATTGAGGAGAAAGAAAACAACTTCAGCTTGAAGCAGACATAGCTGCAACTGTTGCAAAGGTCAACGTGTTGAGAATTGGGAGCACCACTTCACGGAAATCCAATGGAATGGAATCATATTTTAAAACGAAGGACAAAATCTTTGAAGTTTTGAATGCTGATGCAGAGACCTTTGTTCCACAGACACTTGGTGTATGTCACGGCATTGGAACCTTTTTGGGTTTTGGCGCCACCTAGTGTTTTCTAGTGGGGGAAATATTCATTATTAAGCCTGCTTTTATTTTGACACTTACCTTCAGTTGATGTAACTTCCTGTGATGTCATATTCAGCTAGAGGAGGAAGTTCATTACTTCAGTTGAGTCAGACCATGCCAAGGTGAAGAGGTGCTCATTCTTAGGTTGTTCTTGCCCTTGGAAAGGCTTTGCTTGTAAGTTAATAATGTTTGTAATTTTGTGTATTAAGGACCAATTTATGCCTTATGCATCTTAAGTTAATTTGCAGGAGAACAATATATAATTTTTTGTGTAAATAGAATGTCTGAAGAGTTTCAGCAAGTCATGTAGCGCTAGCAAGCTAGCATGTTCGTTTCCTCATACAATGTGTATGCTACTGTGAGTGTATGTAGAAAGACAAAGCAAACATACTTTTATGTACATTTGTTTGTTTATTTAGTTTTACGAATCCCAAGGAAGAATTCTGTGTATCTGAAGATTGGAGTAAACTTTCAAAACTCACTTCTGCCTCAGGAATTCATTCTGTCGTTAGCTGTCTGTCTAGTCAAGTAAATGAGCGCCTGATAAGGACAGAACAGTGTAAATGCAAAAGGAAATATAAGCATTTGAAATGCAAAGCCTAAAGTAAAAACACTTCAACAAAGTGTGAAAGGGGATAGGCCTGCACCTTTCCTCATGGGGCCTTTTGATCCATCCAGACCATGTAGTACAATTCCACGTTTGCCATTGCAGCAAGCTGCTTGCCCAGTAACCAGTGGAAATCTGCTGTCCATTATGGAGAAACAAAGTGAACTAACTAGTATGTTGGTCTATCAACAAGGTCTTTTGTCATTACCTAAAAGAAAAATTCCAGTCTTTGATGGCAGTCCTCTGCACTTCCATGCTTTCATGCGTTCATTCGAACAGGTCATAGAAGCAAAAACCAGCAATGCTGACAATCGCCTGCATTACCTTGTACAGTACACTAGGGGGCAGCCCAATGAACTTGTCGAGCTGTCAACATATGTCTGATGGTGCTGGATATGTGAAAGCAAAGACTCTGCTGTATGATCACTTTGGAAATGAACATGTGATTGCAGCTGCTTATTTGAATAAAGTTCATTCATGGCCGTTAATCAGATCAGAGGATGGAAAGGCTCTTCAGGCATACTCTCTGTTCTTACGTGGGTGTTGCAATGCGATGGAAGAAGTTTATGGCCTCTCTGAATTGAATACACCTGCCAATATGCTTGCTGTGATTTAAAAAAAAGCTGCCGTATAAGTTAAAAGACAAATGGCGAACAGTAGCATGTGACATCAAGGAGAGGCAGCATCGCAGAGCTACATTTGTTGATATTGTTTCTTTCTTGAGCGTCAAGTTAAAATTGCTACAGATCCTGTCTCTGGAAGCCTATGTGACATTCCTCCAACATATTTAACAGCAGTGGGAAGCGATGGAGGGAAACGTCGTTATCCAGGGGCAAAAGGAAGCAGCTTTGGTACAGCTGTTACTGCTTTTGAGAGAAGAATCAAACAGGGACTCAAGATAGTCACACTTTTGTGAAGATTTGTCTGTTCTGCAAGGGTGGACACATGCTAGAATCATGCTCTCTGCTTGATAAGAAACCTCATGATGAAAAGATTTCCTTTCTTAAAAGAAATGGTATCTGCTTTGGATGTTTTACTGGACACATCAGCAAAGAATGTGGAAAATGCCTTTCATGTAAAATGTGTGATTTCAGACATCCAAGTATCCTTCATATCCATCACAAGGAGAAGAAAGAGGTCAATTCTGACACGGAAACAGATAACATTCCTGTTACAGTCCAGACTAGTGGTCTTACTGGGGCCGGTGGACAAGACTGTAAGCTTGCCATTGTACCAGTTAAGGTAAAATCAAAGAAAAGCCAAAGAACAGTGGAAACCTATGCCTTCTTGGACCAGGGGAGTTCAGCGTCGTTTTGTACAGTGGGCCTCCTGGACAAGCTGAATCTCACTGGGAGGAAGACCAAGATTCTCTTGCGCACTATGGGAAAAGAGAAAGTGGTAGACAGTTTCATTGTGACTGAACTGGAAGTTGCCGGCTTGGACAGTGATGTTTACTGTGAAATGCCTGACCTCTTTACTCAACGTAGAATGCCTGTTAATGTGTGTAACATCCCAAAACAACAAGACCTGGATGACTGGCCACACTTGAAGCACGTTTATCTGCCAGAAATTGAGGCGCATGTGGAGCTTTTGATTGGCATGAACATGCCCAGAGCATTGGAACCTCTGGAGGTTGTCCGGAGTGTAGGTGATGGACCTTTTGCCATTAAGAGTGCTCGGTTGGACAGTAAATGGGCCACTTGGCAGGGAATGCTGCGGAAGTCCAGGATGTCCATCAACAGTCACAGCCGACAGTCACAACTTTTTCACAAAAAGTTACGCTCGACAAGTTATTGAAACAGCAGTTCAAAATTAACTTCCCTGAGAGCAGCCAGGATTTGCAGCTGGGGCTATCAAGGGAAGATTCCAAGTTTTTGAGGATGGCTAGTGAGACCGTGACTCTGAGCAATGGGCATTACAGCATTGCCCTGCCTCTGAAAGACCGGGATATAAGAATGCCTGACAACCGTGCAATTGTGGAACAACGTGCCTTAAGCTTGAAGAGAAAGTTCATCAGAGATAAAGATTTTCACAAAGTTTACACTGCTTCCATGGAAGATCTCATATCCAGGGGATATGCACAAAGAGTGCCAATTAAAGATTTGGAGTGCAGCGATGGCAAGGTTTGGTATATTCCCCATCATGGGGTTTACCACACTTTTAAGGGGAAAATCCAGGTCGTCTTCGACTGTGCAGCACCGTTTCAAGGCGTTTCTCTTAATGCCCAGCTCTTGAGTGGTCCTGACTTGACAAATGCATGGGTTGGTGTGTTGACTAGGTTCAGGAAAGAACCCATTGTGTTGATGTCTAACATCGAAGCTATGTTTCATCAGGTGCGTGTGCCAGAGGAAGATGCTGACCTCTTGAGATTTCTCTGGTGGCCTCGTGGCGATTTCAGTCAGAGCATGCAAGAGTATAGGGTGGGTGTTCATTTGTTTGGGGCAACTTCTTCTCCAAGCTGTGCTAACAATGCTCTATGGAAGTGTGCAGAAGACAGCAAAGCACAGTTTAGCTGGCAGGTGATTGATACAATCTTGTACAGTTTCTATGTGGGTGATTGTCTTGCTTCAGTAGCCTCCGAAGAGGAAGCCATATCTCTCTACAACGACCTTGGAGACATCTGTGCTAAGGGTGGTTTCCGCCTGACAAAGTGGATAAGTAATAGCCGCAACGTTCTTGCTGTAATACCTGAGGATGAAGGAGCAAAGGAAGTTAAGGACTTAGATCTGGACTGCGATATCTTGCCTGTTGAGCGAGCATTGGGAGTGCGGTGGTGTGTGCAGTCAGATGCATTTAAATTATACATATCCATTCCAGACAGACCATTGACCCGCAGAGGAATCCTTTCCACAGTGAGCTCCTTCTATGACCCTCTGGGGTTCCTTGCTCCCGTTATTTTCACAGCCAAGAAGATTCTTCAGGATCTGTGCCAGAGGGGCATAGGATGGGATGACACTATACCATCCATAGTTGCTCAAGAGTGGAAAGATTGGGTGGGAGAATTGAGTTTTTTGGACAACCTTAGCATCAGACGATGTTTAAAACCTCCTGACTTTGGAGAGACGATCACTGCTCAGTTACATCACTTTGCAGATGCAAGTGAGAAGGGGTATGGTGCGGTTACCTACCTGCTCCTGCGTAACAGTTGCTCACACACGCACAGCTCCTTCATAATGGGGAAGTCCAGGGTTGCACCTTTAAAATTAGTCACGAGCCCCTGCATGGAATTGACAGCAGTTGTGGTGGCAGCTCGCATGGGAAGATTAAGGAGGAGGGAGCTAAGGCTGCCTCTCCTGGACTCAGTGTTTTGGACAGACAGTACCTCGGTGCTGAAATATATCAATAATGAGACCTCTAGGTTTCGTATTTTTATAGCGAACAGAGTGTCAGAGATATTAAAGGCTTCTGAGGCCTCCCAGTGGAGGTATGTGAACACAACACACAACCCCGCAGACTTTGCTTCCAGAGGTATGAGGGCAGAGCCCTTTTTAATTAACACTGAATGGATATCTGGTCCTGCGTTTCTTATGCAGCCAGAGAAGGAATGGCCTGTAACCCCAGAGTACTTGCAGGAGCTCCCATATGAAGACCCTGAAGTTAAAGTGTCTGCCGCTATTAATGTTTTGCAAGCAGATGGTGACGGTCCATTGGCTCATTTGAGTAGTCGTACTTCATCTTGGACATGCCTTGTCAGGGTGAGGGGTTGGATCTTGAGGTTCAAGACATTGCTCTTGCATCATAGAAAGGACAAGGCACATTTTCAGTCTGCATCTGATTCAACTCAGTGTAAGGATGTTCATCACAGAGTGGTGTTCTGTGATGGCTTTCTCTCGTTGGAAGAGATTAAGGATGCTGAGATGCAATTAAAAGTTTTGTCAGCGGAAGAAGTATGCTGAAGAAATCTCCTGCCTCCAAAGGGGAGAGACTGTGAAACAAAGTAGCTACATCTATAGGTTGAATCCTGTTTTGGAGGATGACGTGCAGCGTGTTGGCGGACATCTTAGTAGAGCTGTTATGTCTGAAGATTCCAAACATCCTGTCATAATCCCTAAGGATTTTTACATTTCCAATCTCATTTTACAGCATATCCATAAAGAGGTGGGTCATAATGGTAGGAACCACGTTCTCTCAAAGCTGCATCAGAAGTATTGGATTCCTGGTGCAGGCGCTTTGATAAGAAGCATTACGTCAAAGTGTGTGGTCTGCAGACGGCTTCGTGGATCTCTAGGCCAGCAGCAAATGGCTGATTTGCCTGAAAGCAGAGTGACCCCTGAGAAACCTCCCTTTAGTTTCGTTGGAGTGGACTATTTTGGCCCGTTTGAAGTAAAGCGTGGCAGAAGTATTGTGAAGAGATATGGGGCCATCTTTACGTGTTTAGTGATTAGAGCTGTACATGTTGAGGTTGCCTCATCTCTTGATACTGACTCTTTCATTAATGCTTTACGCCGTTTCATCGCAAGACGAGGCCAGGTTCAAGACCTGCGTTCCGACAATGGTACCAACTTTGTGGGAGCAGAGCATGAGCTGAGACAAGCTATGGAAGAGTGGAATCAGGAAAGGATTGCTGATGCGTTGGCTTTGAAGGGGGTTAAATGGATCTTCAACCCTCCAACTGGATCGCACCATGGTGGAGCATGGGAGCGGTTGATGCGTTCCATCGGAAAGCTTCTCAACTCCACCTTGCAGACACAGTATTTGGATGAGGAAGGCCTTCAAACTGTCCTTTGTGAAGTGGAGTCGATCTTGAACAGCAGGTCCATTCCACAAGAATCCACCGATCCCAATGATTTGGAAGCTTTAACACCGAACCACCTCCTCCTTCTCAAGTCCAATCCTTGCTTACAACCTGGTCTGTTTCAGAAAAATGATCTCTATGCACGTAAGAGGTGGAGACAGGTCCAATACATAACTGACCTCTTCTGGAAAAGATGTATTAAAGAATATTTGCCACAACTTCAACAGCGGCAGAAATGGGCACAGATTAAATGCAATTTCGTTCCTGGAGATGTGGTTCTCATAGTGCATGACTCAGCGCCTCGTGGTTCCTGGATCATTGGCAGATGTACACATCACAGCAGCTGTACCAGACAGGAAAGGACTTGTATGTCAGGTCTGGATTAAGACCTCAACCAGCCATCTATGCAGACCGGTCACAAAGATATGCCTTCTTCAGGAGGCCTCTGACTCATGACATCTTGGAACCAACTTGATGCAACTATAATATGACTTGATGTTGAACATTAGACATACATCGTAGACTGACTTGATATCAAGGCTAAGTGCTGGTAACCTCTGGCCCATGACTGACTGATCAGAAGAATTATTTAGATGGACTTTGAGTACACTGTATTGTTTCATTGAGAATCTGTTGTATGTCTTGGATTATGGTGTCGGATGTGTAATTATTACAGTGTGGTGATGTAATAATGGGGGGCCGGAATGTTGCAGACAGGTGTAGGCATGGGTTTAGGTTTTGTGTGCACCTGGGTAATGACGTGCATGATCTAGATCACGTGGTGTTGGTGGCGGTAATGATTTGTAATATCACCTGCTCACTTGCTAGGTGAGAGTGAGTGGGTGATGGGGGAAGCCTACTTTTTGCTGACCGTTAAACGCTGTAAGTTGCTGATGTGAACATTGCCTATGAACCGCTTGCCTTTGGACGTTTATGCTGTTTGTGGATCGTAGGTGTCTGTGGACGCTGAAGTTTTTAATGCTTGGATACTTGATTTGATACAGAATAAAGCAACGTTAACGGAAGCTTGGACTTACGTTTTGAACAGCTAGCGCGTCGGGCAATAGTTTCCCCTATTCAGCTGCTCGGTGACTTTTGAAGTTTTTGGACAGTCGCCAACATGCTGGTTATTCATTTAATTTTCTCAGTTTTTCCAGCTCACTCACCTGTTCATTTCATACAGCAGACGGCTGAACTCACTCTGTGGAAAGAACACCAGTGAGGGTGGTTTTAGTGTTCCAAGCTTGATTATAACAAGAACCAATAGTGGTTGAAACAGGGTTTTTTTTTTTTTTTTTTTCCCCCCCAAAATATATTCTATTGTTTGTTTATTTTTATATGCAGTTTTATAATTTATACTGTTATCAATTATTTATGATATTTTACTATTTGTTTTAAAATGTGCTTGAGCCTGTAACAAGCACTCTATAAATAAAGCTTCTTCCTTTTTGCTGCTGCTGCTGCTGCTGCTGCTGCTGCTGCGCCACATAGCTCACCACACAGAAGCCAACAGCGCTGTGGTCTGAAGTCTCAGTATGGGAGTGCATGCATCAGCTCATGTAAACAGAGTAAAATTACACAGAAAATATGGCAGAACTGTGACCTAATAAGGAGGTCTTAGTCTGAGGAAATGATGTGTAGATTTATCTGAATAGTAAACATGTATTTGTTCAGAAATACACCGACATCAGAAATATGAACTGATCACAGTTAAATCATTTCTACATCTCCTCTGGAGGAAGTCCAGTATGTGCAGTTTCCATCCAGTACCTGCTTCAGCTGATCAGTCCTTCATCACATTAGGGCAGGTTCTGCTGATGGGACTGGAGAGAAGATATAAAGAACCTTTCTGTATTTATACCAATGATATTTATCTAGAACCCTTCACTGTACTCTAGCTGTACTGTCAGTGCTTTTAGTATCAAAACAGGCAGGTAAAGGTTCCTCTGTGATACTGGCTGTTTATTATCAGTTAAAATAGTAATCTAAACTAAAATGATTTTAATGCCAACCCATTTTAAAACGGCGGCTTTTACCGCAATGCATGAGCATGCCCAGCCTAGCCCAGCCTCTATCACATCTGCTCTGTGTTTTTTGTTTTCTATGAATCTGAGAAGAGTTAGATGAAGCTAGATGATGGAGTTGAAGAGTTAGATGAAGCTGGTTGATCAGAATGGCTGGTTAAGATGTTCTCACAATACAGGATTCATCCAGCTCTGCTTCTCCTGCTTTACTGTAAGTCTGTTTTCCTAAAACTACTTCAGGAAAATGAGGAGCTCTTGACTGACAGAGCGTTCAGTCCAGACTGATCACTGACAGATCGTCTTTACTGTTACTGCTCTGGGTTTAATAGAAAACAGTGTGACTGAGTGATGTTTTATGCAGTAGAGCTGAGCTGAAAGTTGGTCTATCTGTATTAGATGATGATCTATCAGTGTGAAATACAGGCACATTAATGATCTGTAATAAAGTGTGCTGGATGAAGCTTTAAGCAGTAGTGGTGTGTGTGGAATGAAGAATAGAACAGCAGGATCAGGTAGATGAGAGCTGAAGTGTAGTTACTCAGTTAGTAGTTGAGTCTGAAGCTGCTTTGCTGGCTTCAGTTAGGAATGAGCTCTGTCACAGTTAGAGCTGCCATGATTAGTCGACTAGTCACGATTATGTCGACTATTAAAATAGTCGACTAATTTAATAGTTGATGCGTCGTTTTTTTTGTTTTTTTTTTTTTTTTCTTCAACTTTTTTCTCTCAAATCCTGCGGCAGTTTCCACTACTGCGTCTGCCTTTCTGTCCTTGACGCACAGTAGTGGAAACCGGGGTAGGCAGTGGACGACATCCCAGGATGTTACACAGACAGGCTCTGGTATCATGGCTACCCGGCTACGGAACTCAAAAGTGTGGGATCACTTTAAGAAAATGAAAGAGAAACGCGTGCAATGCAATAAGGATGATCCTCTCCAATGGTAGAGTGAAAAATGAGGGGCATTTCCCCGCGCTGTCAAAGCTATCTAAATCTTTTCTGTGCATCCCTGCAACCTCCACCCCGTCAGAGCGGATTTTCTCTGCAGCAGGGAACATCTGCTCTCAAAAGAGAGCAAGCCTTTCTCCAAGAAATGCTAACTTTCCTGGCTATGAACAAGAGCCTTGTGCAGTTTGGGATTGTATAGTCAGAGTGTAGTAAGTTGAATGCAGTTGTGAGCACTGAGCACAAAATGCACTTTTGTTATATTTGAGTCAGTGAGACCAAAACTTTATTTTTGTGAATAATTCCTTAGTTTCAGGTACCTATCTAACTTGATTTAAATGCAGCTAAGTTTGATGCCAGAGACAAATGAAAGAAAGAAAGAAAAACCTAAAAAAAAATAATTTCTTTAATGTATATATTTTTGTGTTGTTTAAGCCAGTGCCTTATCCTTATTTTACACAGTTGTTTACACTTTATGCTAAACAGTTAAATAATTGTTTGTTGCAACAAACTGCATATTTCATTAAAGGTTTACTGAACTATGATTTTTATTTTTAGTTAGCACATAGCTGAAATCTAATGATGGTTATATAGTAGCAGATGCATTCTAGTGCGATAAGCTGTATGTTTTATTCAATTAATGTATGGTCCGATTAGTCGACTAATCATAAAAAATAATTGGTGATTAGTTGACTATAAAAATAATCGTTTGTGGCAGCCCTAGACACAGTATGGAATTATTAAGTAATACTTGATGTGGCAAAGGCTTTGCAAATGTGTCAGTTTAATGCAGTGAATACATTTTGAATATGAAGTGAAAATGAGCACAGAACTGAACAAAAGCTTGAATGCTGGATTTTTTACACAATGGAACACTTGTAATAAAAGATCACAGCGAATAGCCTGGAGTGGCAGCACTAAATGTAGATAAAATTACATTGTCATGTTGCAGAAAAGGCATTTATACAGGCATTAGACGTTATCTGAGATATCTGAGGTAGTGGATTCAGAAATGAACTGATAGTAAATATCTTGTGTATGTGAGTCTTTAGACTAATATTACCTACTTACACTGTTTCAGGTCTGCTGTGCTCAGCTGGAGGAGAGGTTGTCAGACTGCAGGAGCTGGAGGGAAACACTGTGACCATCCATACTGGATTAACTGAAGCTCAGAGTGATGCTCACATACTGTGGTTTTATGGACCTGAGAACGCAGAAATAAAGATAGTGAACAGTGAGAGCTTTGAAGGAAAGATTATTACAAACTATTACAGTCAGATATTCAGAGACAGTCTGCAGCTGAACAGAACCAGTGGATCTTTAACCATCAGGAACATCAGCAGAGAAGATTCTGGAGTTTATAAACTACAGATCATTACTGGAATATCCTTAGACTGGAATTACAGTGTTGATGTCTATGGTGAGTAAATATTACATTTTCCATTTTTATAGTTGCTGTAGAAAAAGGCAGAACATGAATAAGCAGAACTGGGCTCAGACTGAAGACCAACAGCGTGAACTACATCAGTCATAAACCAGTTCACTTCTGCCAACAAAGTTTAGCATGATAAAGAAATATTCTACAGAATGTCTTCTGGTTGGTCTAGGGCAGTGGTGTCAATCAACCAGTACAAGGGCCAAATTGAAAATCTCATGAAATCTGTGAGCCAGAGAAAAAACTTTTATTTTTAATTAATGTTGTGCTGTAACCAAAACTTATGGCTCTTGTTTATTCAAAAATATGCAAAGACTTCAACAGTAAAATACAGGCACCTGTAAGTAGACCTTGACTTATTAGAGAGCTTGAAAAAGTGCTCTGTTATCTCTCATACTTTTTTATTCTTATTCCACACTTTTCTGTGATTAATACAGCCCGATCCACTTAAAGTACAGATTCCATTCAAACGGTTTCGAAGGTCTCGGTGCTGTGACTGGTGCTATGTATTTCTGGAGTCGATCAGATTGGTAGTTTTTAATAAAATTAAGTTTAAAAATGAAAAACCTCCCATAAGAATGAATGTTAAGAACTTCAAATTCTAACTGACATTGTCACAAACACAGCTGATCATGCAGGGAATCTGCTTTAAAATCCTTAAACTTTCATCTAGAACCTCCATTTCAGTTTAAAATGGTAGAGAAACGTGTCCTTTCTGAAACCTCAAAATATCTAAACATTTTATCAATTAGCTTTAGAGTTATGAGCATTTGTTTGGCATGTTACGGCATGGGCTCGTCCACACCCCGCAACATAAGAAGAGGGACACAACACGAAAGGTTGAGTTTAAACCAAAGAATACTTTTATCCAAAAATGTCTAGGGTATGAATGCAGTGTTAGTCGTGAACGAGTGGACGTATGTTTGTGTCAGTAGATGATATATGTAGAGGCAAAAGAAAAGAAAAAAAGCGAGAAGGAAGGGGGGGGGGGGGGAGACGGATAAATCAAAGAGCCTGAAAAAGAAAATAAACCGTGCCTACACAAAGAAAGAAGGTGCCTCTGGGAGAGACAGATCCACCACCTTTTAAGCTATACCTCTTACCAGGTGCCCTCAATGATCTAATTAGACTAATCAGGCCTAGCTCCGCCCGTGCACTGGCAAACTAGTACCTGAAGGGAGGACAGGGGGTCGTCACAGGCACTAGGCACAGAAAACTGCCCCATTCACTCCCATGTAAATTTCTCAAAATCAGAATCTGCTTATTTCAAGATTCTGTGTGTTTTAACTAATCATAACTGACACCTTTCTTCTCAATACACCAAAATAATCCTCAAGGGGTCTTCTCACGCCATCTATCTGGTTAAGCAATAGCTTAAACATTTCCCGAGTTATGACTGTTTGTTCAGAGGGTGCAAATCAAACTCAAACAAGGCTTCTCCACTAAGAGCTGCATAATAAGAGACAGTTAATTTGAATGACCTCCTGCCCCAAACACATACATCTCTCCCTCTCACACACAGACACATACCTAAGGAGATGTGGTTCACCTACACAGAAACACACACTTGCAGCTCCTTTCAAGCACTCTTGCAGTTTCTTCAGGGAATTCACATCTAGTTACATGTAAACATCCCCAGGTGCTCAGTCTTTTAAACCTACTTATTGACCTGCTTGAACTAGAGACCTTGCATCTGTACTTTGCTGCAAGTTCATTAAGACTTGGACTCTTGGAGTTTCCGGTGGTGGAACTGCAGCTGAAATGCATTTGGGTGATATGGCTGGTGTGGAGCTGCACACAAGTGTGTAGAATTGAGGTGTAACTGCTGTCCCATAGACTGTTATTGGGGTAGGAGAGTTGGAGGACACCACATTGCATGCTGGTGACTGTAACGCAGCACATTGTAAAACGAACTAATATTAATAGAAAATTATTTTGCGGGCCGGATAGGATTGTGTGGCGGGCCTGTTGTTGCCTGTGGACCTTGTGTTTGACACATGGGGTCTAGGGTGATGAGATTTTGTGCAGAGTTAAATCTTGGATGAACATCTAATGATACAGATTTGAATGATTTTTATTCTGGTTGTCCTTTACTTGATTCTGTTACATTTACAGTTGTATTTAATAGATATTTAGTTTTGTGTTAAAGGGAAGCCCTGTTGGATATATATGGCTTAAAATAATATCAGAGACTATTAAAATATGATGTATAAACCAAATGGAAAAGTTTTATCAAAAACATCGTTGATATGCAAAATACCTGTGCTAGTATTGTTGCATTGTGATGTTGTCATGAGGTTGTGCTGTTCTGTGGAAAATACAACAGTTAAAAGTTTCTCTCAGGCAATGTCACACTGAAGCTAATTTTGTTTATTGTTATCATGAATAAAGTGTTTTTAGTAGTATTTAACATGTACATCATATTGAGACTTACAATTCTTAACATTTTAAGGTTTCCTAAACCTTAAAGACTAAGTGTGCATTTACTGTGACTGCAGTAGTTATACTTTTATTCATAGTCAGATCTACATGTTTCTATTTTTAGTCAGTCAAGCTATGTGACCAAAAGACCAGATGTAAATATAATTGAGAACGTTATACTTTTTTACTGGCGAATTCAGAGAACATAGACCAAAAAAGTAAAAATTCAGACAAAAAAATTTGACATGCTTTATAGATCTTTATATAGTTTATTACCACCCTATTTCCCAAAAGGTTGGGACACTGTGCAAAATGCAATTTTTATTTTATTTACAATGATGTGCAAATCATGTAAACCCTATATTTAATTGAAAATGGTACTATATATTAAATGTTGACACTGAGAATTTTTTTGGTAAAGTTGTGTAATACTACGACTACACGATCAAATAGTGCAACAATTCAAGAATAACGTTTCTCAACATAAAATAGCAAAGAACTTCATCATCTGCGGTACATACAACCCCTGGCAAAAAGTATGGAATCACCAGTCTGGGATGAGCACTCATTCAGACATTTTATTCTGTAGAACAAACTCAGATCAAAAACATGATGTAATAATAAGGTCATTCCAAAGTGCAACTTGTTGGCTTTCAGAAACACTAAAAGAAATAAAAAAAAAAACATTGTGGAAACAAAGTAAATGTTACTTTTATTGAGCAAGCACAGGGAAAAAAAAATATGGAATCACTCAATTCTGAGGAAAGAAAGAAATCGCCTAAAGGAAATGGGATTTCAATACAGGAAAGCTAAAAGAAAGCCATCATTGACACCTAAACAGAAAAGAACAAGACTGCAATGGGCTAAGGAGAGGCAATCATGGACTGTGTGGATGACTGGATGAAAGTTATCTTCAGTGATGAGTCAGGAATCTGCATTGGACAAGGTGATGATGCTGGAACTTTTGTTTGGTGCCGTTCCAGTGAATTTTATGAAGAGGACTGCCTGAAGAAAACAACCAAATTTCCACAGTCCTTGATGATATGGGGCTGCATGTCAGGCAAAGGCACTGGGGAGATGACTGTGGTTAATTCTTCTATCAATGCACAAGTTTACATTGACATTTTGGACAGTTTTCTCATCCCTTCAATTGAACGGATGTTTGGAGATGATGAAATAATTTTCCAAGATGACAATGCATCGTGCCATAGGGCAAAAACAGTGAAGGCATTCCTTGGAGAACGACACATTCAGTCGATGTCATGGCCTGCAAATAGTCCAGATCTCAACCCAATCGAAAAAAATGGTCCACAAGAAGGCTCCGACCTGCAAAGCTGATCTGGCAACTGCTATCAAAGAGAGTTGGCACCAAATTGATGAAGAATACTGTTTGTCACTCATCAAGTCCATGCCTCAGAGACTGCAAGCCGTTATAAAAGCGAAAGGTGGTGCAACTAAATACTAGTGATGTATTTTAAATGTTCTTTTGTTTATCTGTTTCATGATTCCATATTTTTTTCCTCAGAATTGAGTGATTCCATATTTTTTTTTTTTTCCCTGTGCTTGCACAAAAGTAACATTTACTTTGTTTCCACAATGTTTTTTTTTTTTTTTTTTTTTTTTTTTCTTTTAGTGTTTCTGAAAGCCAACAAGTTGCACTTTGGAATGACCTTATAATTGCATCATGTTTTTGATCTGAGTTTGTTCTACAGAATAAAATGTCTGAATGAGTGCTCATCCCAGAATGGTGATTCCATACTTTTTGCCAGGGGTTGTAATATCATTAAAAGTAGAAATCTCTGTATGCAAAGGACAAAAATCAGTTAGCAGTGTTAGCTGGCCGTGATCTTTAGGCCCTCACTGCATTAAAAACAGACATGATTCTGTAGTGGAAATCACTGTATCGGCTCAGGAACAAGTCTGGAAACCACTGTCTGTGAAAACGGTTTGCTGCTGCATCCACACATGCGAGTTAAAACTCAAACTCAAAGAAACCAAATATAAACAGGATCCAGGATCCGCCTTCTCTGGGCCTGAGGATTGTTTTTTTGTTTTTTTTCTGAAATCATGTACACTGTGTCGTCCGAGCTAAAGACCACCACCACTTGTTATCAGTACACAGTTCAAAAGCCAGTATTCATGATGGTATAGGGGGCATTACTGCACATGGCATGGGTGACGGGCACATCTGTGAAGGCACAATTAATGCTGAAAGATGTTAAACTGCGTTCTGCATGTATTACAACAGCATTGCTGCATATTAAAAAAATCACCCACTGATAACATTTTGAGCATTATGAAATGAAGAATATGGAAAAGGAGACCTGAACTGTTGAGCAGCCGAAATCCTATATCAAACAAGAAAGGGAAAACATTTCACTTTCAAAACAACAGCAGTCAGTCTCCTCAGTTCCCGAACGCTTCCAGAGTGTTAATAGAAGATTGATGACTGACACACAGTGGTAAACATACCCCCACCAACTTTGTTGTTGGCATCAAATTGAAAATGGGCTTATTATATTTTTCAAAAAAAGTTTCAACATTTGATATGTCATCTTTGTACCATTTTGAATGAAATATAGGGTTTAGATGATTATTTACATTTTGTACAGCAGGCCAACTTTTTTGGAAATGGCTTGGTATATAGGCTCATTGTTTTGTTTCCAAATATTATAAAATAATATGGGAGATCTACCAAAACTATATACCTGTTGTCGTTTATACATCACCAAACACACTACAGAGTTCATTATGCTGAAAGATGCGATCTCGTAAACAACAGGAGTTGATCAGAGGCAGTTATAAGTCCGTGTATAATGACTAGAGATTTAACACACAGCCCACATGTGCTGTTTATGAGCTACAGCAGATATCAGACGCGCTGAAACCTGCCTGAGTTTGGCAGACATAGAACCTTCTCTAGCAGCCAAACAGGCCAAACAAATGTCAGTGATTTGACGTTTAAACTATAATTTATAGTATTTTTGCATATTTATACTGTTGGTGGTGGTTATAGGGTTGTATATAATGTTTCAATGTCTCTTATCTGTTTTATTGTTTTATTCTGTATTTTGTAGCTCCAGTATTAAAGCCAGTCATAAGAAATCAAGCTGAAAAGCGCTCAGTGAGTCTCAGAGAGTCGTGTTCTCCTCTGTGCTCTGTGGAGAACGGGAAGGATGTGAGTTTGTCCTGGTATGAAGAGAGAGAGAGAATCTCCAGCATCAGCAGCTCAGATTCCAGTGAACGTCTTTATCTTCCTCTGAATAAAACCAACCCAGACTGTTCTACTTACACCTGTGTAGCTGCTAATCCAGTCAGCACTCAGACAACCCAGCTCAACATTACAAACATCTGCATTAAAACAGGTAGGTAATAAAACCACAAAGCTCAGTGAAAGGTAAATATTTTCATCAAACAAAAAGAAGCAACTAAGAAAACTTCACTAGTTTCTCTGATGCTCTACTGATGCAGAGCCACCTGCTAATTACTGAGATTTAGCACAGAAATGTTTGTCTTTGCCACTTCCTGAAGTAAATGTAAAAGTATTGTTTACTTATTTGACTAATTTACTGCAGCAAATGCTTTTTTAACAGTCTCAGGTACGAAAGGTCCTAGAGATCTCTCCAAATCACTGGCTGCTGTTCTGACACCTGTTGGTCTGATTGTTGCTCTATTAATTTTATTTTTGTGGATCTGGAAAAAGAAGACAAGCAACAAGGCAAGAGATGCAGCTGGTTTTACAACATCAGTTGTCTTTCATTATTTTATTATCATTATTTGTTTTTTGTTTGTTTGCTATTTTGTTTTATACATAGCACAATATACTGTCCTGTCTTTTGTCTGCAGTTTGTGAAGACGCTGAGCTGAATTATGCTGAAGTGAAAACTAAACCTCACGGTTCAAATGAAGCTCATGAGGTGAGTTTACTACAGATTTAATAAATAGAATAAATGATACACTTTATGAGATGTGAATATTTGTGTTTAATCTATTGCACTTCAGTCCTGAACATTAGAGTCATCTGCTGGACTGGAGTGAGATCAGGTCTCTTTAAATGAGCCGTTTCTAAAATATCAACTTTATTTCAAATTTAATTCAAAGAGATTTTCTTCTAACTTCTATTAGTCCATTCACCATGAAACTTTCACACAGCGTAAAGGAGAGCCACCAACATTTCAGAATTTCTTAATATTTGGTCCCTCTTTTGTCTTAATGACAGTGTGAACTTGAGCTGTATGAACTACACAAGTTTGTGCAAAAGCCTCTGATCAGTAGATCAAATCCACCTGAGTCACATGAACACGAGACAAGATTTACAAAAAAGCCTTGAGTCACAGATTTGCTTAAATTTGGGTAGTACCTCTTAAATTAGAAATCTAAAAATGTTTCTCTTTATTTTGCATTGCTTTGTTTTAATGTTTTCAAAATTCTAAAAGTTTCTTGTTTATTTTCCAGATGTTCAGTGTGTTCTCAGATGCATGTCTGAACAGTTTTATCCTGCAGTCCATGTGTTTTTACTGAAACGTTCTGCTGTGTTTACAGGTAAACAGAGCTGGAGGGACAGAAGTTCAAGACCAGACTGAGCCAGTGGTTTACTCTCCTATCAGGACGTAACTCTGTATTTCAGCATCAGAATATCCTTTTTAATTATTTTACATTTTTAGCCCATTACTGCCCTCTTTTCCTCAGTATTCAACCTGCTAGCTGTTTAAAACTAGTCACAAGCATTAACTGTATTTGTATCCATCTGTGTATTTGTGCTGTGTTCCTTGTTTAGGGTATGAATTTCATGAAAACATTTCATTCTGAACAACTATAAACTGGCATTTCAGTATTTTGTACTCATTTTGGTTTTGTTATTTACTGTCTTGAACACTGTCTGCCTCACCAAGCTGAGTTCTTGCTTATAAAGTTAATATAAGCCTATAAACAGCACAACACACTTTAGTTTTGTTTGACCTTTTTTGTCCTTCAGTAACAGTAGCTGACTTTAGCCGCCTGCCTAACTAGCTTGATTATTTTGATAACGTGGTTACGTGTGCGTAGGGTCTGTTGCTAGGTAACAGCCATAAGTCTTCTTAACCTGAGAAGATGCTGTAAGATAAAATTCCCAAATCAAGTAAGATTTGTTTCTGTAATATAAATATATGAAAAATCTTAACTTGACCTGTCAGATCTTAAATTAAGAAAAAAGATAGGAAGTCTCAGTAATGCGGTCCCTGGATTTCACATCATAAACAGCTTTTGGACAAATCAGCACTGAGCTGTAGATTAATCAGGGACTTGTGGAGGTGGACACTTCTGGTCACTTATTTTTTTTGTGGCATCAGTAATATGATTTTTTTTTTTTTTTTAGCAGAGGAAACAAATGATACTACATAATTATAAAGAACAGAAATTATTACTCCACTAATCACCAACATGGTGGCAGTGTCCACTTTAATATCTACGTATTTTTGCTGTGATTTTCTTTATCCCTCTTTAAGAAATATTTGTTTTGACTCATTGTGTTTCACATGATTAGCGGTTCATTATAAATGCCACATTTTATGGGTGTGATGTGCACAAGGATTAGTCTAAAACGTGGTTAACAGAGGAAGTGGTTACGAATTAACTGCCACTCTGTTTGTTAGATTTTGTGAAGCTGTAAAGTCAGGAATCCCATCTCAGCTGAACTTGCTTTGTGAGACAGACCCTGATGATGAGTTTACTAAAGCCGCTCTGTACTTTTCTGTATTTTAATCGAGGACACACACAGCTGGTGATGTGAAGCTCAGCGCTTATGAAGCACTAAAAGCTATTTGACTGCTAAAAGCGCCCTCTTCTGGAGAATCCATCTGGACTGACCTTTCGCCACTCATACTTTAGCACCTTATAAAATAAAATAAGTGTAAATAGATCAAAGTAGGTGTTTCTTTGCAAGCTTTAAAAGTCTACATAAAGGGCTACGGTGTGTCAAAATAAAAGCCCCTCTTAACAAAGTATGATGTCAGAATAAAAGTCCTGTGCAGAAAAGCCTTTCTGATTCTTTTGTACCTCACATTAGTTTCATCAGCAAATAATTCACTTTTACACTTAACTAATTTAAAATAAGCTTAAGAATTTATATTGGCAGACTTTAAGGTGCTTTTGAGGTAACAAGGTTATAGGTAAGATGCTTACATTGATCAGTTTGACTTTGTAGCCTTTGTAGCTTTGTATTAGAACAATATGGTTCATTATGAAGTTCTTGTGCAGTGTGCCTCATTTTCAAAAAATCACAAAAAAAAAATTGACAGAGAAGGAATATCTGCACACTATTGGCTGATGTCCTGAGTTCTGGTATCAGAGAAAATTTGGAGGGAGTGAAAAAACATTCAAAAATGTAGTGGTTATTTCACTTAATAAGCAGACGGTATGTGTGATGGTGGTGCTGCTTGCCCCAACCTGCTTTGTTTTGGTTTTTTAACTATGTAAATGACTCATTGGCACTTTGGGTAGTTTTGACTCAATGGAAACTCTCTGGACACTCACTGGACACAGAAAACCTGCTACTTTAAATATTTAGACTAGAAATGTTAAAGTTGGCTTGGAAAAGTAAGAATGAAGCAGAAAGAAGTAAGATCATCAAGAAACTAGATCTACTGGCGACCATCAACAATAGAACAACGCGTTTCAGCCTGAAGCTCAGCTTCTCAAATTTGAGAGGTTTCAAAGAGTATTTAGTACTTTCTGTCTTCAGTCTATTGAGTCAAGCTTAAACATATCTGCCTATTTAATGCTGTAGAAATAATCTAATGTCAAATAATTATATTCATTCTACAACTAGCAAAATCTTCAGAATAACCTTAATAAAGCTGTGATTACTAGAGCACTCAAACCTTCTCTGACTTCTCTGAAGAAATAAGGTGGTGGGGGAAGATGCCGGTCAGACCAGGCAAGCCCAAACGTATAGTGAGGGTTTGCTGGGAACGTTTGGCAGAAGAACCTGTCAGATTGATCTTCAACTCACACCTCCGTCAGAACTTTGACCAGATATCGGGGGAGGTGGGGGACATTGACTCAGAATGGGCCATGTTCCGCTCCTCCATTGTTGAAGCGGCTGACTGTAGCTGTGGCCGTAAGGTAGTTGGTGCCTGTCGGGGCGGTAATCCTCGAACCCGGTGGTGGACACCCCAGGTGAGAGATGCTGTCAAGCTGAAGGAGGAGTCCTACCGGGCAAGTTTGGTGAGGCCTTGGAAAGTGACGACGGAAAGTCGGCTCTGAAAAGATTCTGGCAAACTGTCAGGCAACTCAGAAGGGGAAAGGAGTGTGCCACTAGCACTGTATATAGTGGAGATGGTGTGCTGCTGACTTCGACTGAAGACGTCATTGGGCGGTGGAAGGAATACTTTGAGGACCTTCTCAATCCCACTGACACGTTCTCTAGTGAGGAGGCAGAGTCTGGGGACATGGGAATAGGCTTGTCCATTACTGAGGCCGAAGTCGCTAAGGTAGTTAAGAAGCTCCTTGGTGGCAAGGCTCCAGGGGTGGATGAGATCCGCCCGGAGTTCCTCAAGGCTCTGCATGTTGTGGGGCTATCTTGGCTGACATGCCTTTTCAACATTGCATGGACATCGGGGGTGGTGCCACTGGATTGGCAGACTGGGGTGGTGACTAAGTCAGACTCATTCCCAGTGAGAGTTGGACTCCGTCAGGGCTGCCCTTTGTCACTGTTTCTATTCATAATTTTTATTTTTAGGGTGTCACATTGCTGCTGTTTACAAATGATGTGGTCCTATTGGGGACATCAGGCCACGAACTTCAGCTTTCGCTGGATCGGTTTGCAGCTGAGTGTGAAGCGGCCAGGATGAGAATCAGTACCTCTAAATCTGAGACCATGGTTCTCAGGCGTGGTTCTCTCTGGGTCGGAGATAGGCTCTTGCTTCAAGTGGAGGAGTTCAAGTATCTCTGGGTCTTGTTCATGAGTGATGGTACAAGGGAGCGGATTGGTGCTGGGTCAGCAGTGATGCGGGCTCTTTACCAGTCTGTTGTGGTAAAGAAAGAGCTGAGCCATAAAGGAAGGCTCTCGATTTACCAGTCGATCTACGTTCCCACCCTCACCTATGGTCATGAGCTTTGGGTAATGACTGAAAGAAGGGTGTCTGGACTCTCCCTTAGAGATAGGGTGAAAAGTTCGGTCATCGGGGAGGGACCCACTGCTTCTTCACGTCGAGAGGAGCCAGCTGAGGTGGTTCGGGCATCTGGTTAGGATGCCTCCTGGACGCCTCCCTCGGGAGGTGTCACAGGCAAGTCCACCTGGGAGGAGGCCCTGGGGAAGACCCAGGACACGCTGGCGTGAGTATATTGCCCAGCTGGCCTGGGAGCGCCTCAGAATCCCCCTTGGAGAGCTAGTGGAAGTGGCTGTGGAAAGGGAGGTCTGGGCCTCATTGCTTAGGATGCTGCCCCGCGACCCGAACCCCCGGAGAAGCAGAAGATGATGGATGGATGGATGGATGGCCAGCCATAGTTGGTGAACTCAATGAACTGAATGTTTCTACAGTCTTCATCTTTCAGGGGTACCATATCCTGGTCCTGGAGCACCCTGCAGAATTTAGCTCCACCCTTTATGTATATAACACACTCGATCCAGTTAATAGGTGACCTCGGGGTATGATGGTGGGTCTGTGATGTTGTGGGGCTGTTTTTCTCTCAAAGGCTTAAGTTTATTCAGATACATGGTATTACAAATTCTATCAAGTACCAGCAGAAACAAAATCAAAACCTGACTGTCTCAGCCAGGAAGCTCAAACTGGGCCTTAGTTTGAATCTTCCAGCAAGACAATGATCAAAAGCATGCCTCAAAATCAAAACAAAATGGTTCACTGACCACAGAATTATGGTTTTGCCATGGACACCCCAGTCCCCTGACCTAAACCCATTCAAAACCTGTGGTAGTTGCTGAAGAGGAGCGACCATAGTGTGGACCTGAGCATTTGAAAGTTCTGGAGAGGTCCTGTATAGAGATATGGTCTCAGATCTCTTGGCATGTGTTCTCCAGTATAATTGTGGCACACAGAGTTGACAAAAAGTTTGGAAAAAAAGATTTCCTGATAAGATTTAGGGTTTTTTTTGTTAATCATTGTACTTCAAAGAAAATGTTAGATTTTTGTGTATAATGTGCAAGTAGGAATATTTTTACGATGTCTTTTGCAGAATATTTTATCAAATGCGCCAGTATTTGTGGAGTGCACTATAATTATGTTATTCTAACATTTAAGTCCTTCTGTGCAGCTTCTAATCAATGGAAAAAATTGCCTATCTGTATACCAGAGGAAAAATCCTAATTGAAGAGGTTTTCACTGGGGTTTCAAGTATGCTACTCTTTTGACTCCAACTAAATCTTCAAAGCTTAACAATGACCTCAGAGAATTACTACAACACTCGTAGAGATTAAACACAACAAGTATGATGATTAAAATTAACAAAAACAAAAAATCCCAGACAGAATTTTTTTTTTTTTTTTATTTCACAAAAATCTTTGTTTTTTTTCTGAAGGAGTAAAAGGCCATGAAGGTTTCCGAGTGGCACATACAACGCAGAAACCCAACATTAGGAGGCAAATGTGCAGACAGGTGCAAGATTAGGTGGAGAAACTGTACTGAGAATGCCAGTCACTCAAATGATATCTGGACAAGAGTGGTCCTGTGCTCAGAAACTGACCAATGCTGAGCGCAGTAGAGAGCATCTGAAAAACTGACCAGCAACAAATGGGCTAAGCTCAGTAACTGTATATTTACATATGCATTAGTACAGAGTAAAGTGAGATGGATTTAGGATTGTGAAGATAATGTGTCTAACAAGTAACTCTAAACATCATCACGTGCACAGCCTCTGCTGCCATCTGCTGGACTGTATGACTCTGATCTGAGAGCTCTTCCTTCTAATTCATGCCTACATTACACAGAGTTTGTCAGAGTGAGGTTTCAGAGCAGCTCCACAGTGTCACTGCACACTGAGGCCTCTACAGTATAGTAAATAAGCTCAAAGCAGCTCTGTGAGCAGCAAGTAGAAATCCATCATGAAGGCTTCTGTCTGTTTTTTCATCTGCACTGCTGGTAAGGAATCTTGCATAGTTCTTTGGTCTTTGTTTAAAGTTCATATAAGAACTGACCTGATATCTTTGAAATACTGAGGGTGCCTGGGAGGCCTGACCAGCAAAAAGTTTAGTCTTAGCAAAGTTACTTAAACTGCAATTAAATAAATTGCCACTGTTGGTAATTTGGCTTGTGGATCATTTTGGTGGCAGTAGTCTTAACTAATTCTTAAACATCTGAATTCAGTATAATAAAAAACACCCCATTTGATTTAATTTAGTTACATTTTCATACTTTTGTTCACAATCAAATGTGAGTTTTCTATTGTTTGGATAAGAACGAGTGTTTAGCCATATGCTTTAATCTGGGTTGAAAAACCTTCAACAGCCTCAAAGAACATTTAGACCAAATCTTGTAAATGATGTTTGAATATTGATCAAATGGTGAGGACATTAGGTTCTGTTGAGTTATTCAATTTGTAAAAGGGCAAATTGTATTAAATTATTATGTAAATGACTTTTTCATGCAAAACGTAGTGCAAAATATAAAATTCAGGTTTTATTTTTTATTTTTAAATCCACCTACCCAGTCAATGCTGCACTATTACAATCCTTTAGACACTGTGTATTTGAAAAAATGAACATATTAAACGGCTTTTGTGAGTAGGCCGAGTGTGTGAGAACAGCATGTAAATGTAGTCCTATTACAACACTTCCCATGTCCTGTGTGGGCTCAGAATCAGATGCAGAGTGTAAATATATACATATTATAATAAACACAGTGTTCTCTCTTTCTTCACCCCTTATTTCATATGCGAAACATCAACCAACAAAAGCTTTGCTCATTAACTGATGAGTGGAATCTGCTGTGTTTGATGAGGCTGAACTTTGACCTTTGCAGTGCTGTGGCAGCAAAGACTGAGCACATGAGCTTTAGACCAATCATAGCAATGTAATCCAGTTCTTTGTCATACTAAGTTTAGTTCCTAAACATGACTGGATTAAAAGAGCAAATAAAATATGATGATTGGGAAACAGTATTAAAGGTGTAACATCAAAGGCTGAAATCAGCAGGCAAATATATCTATTGACCAACAGGGGGCAGCACTCTTGAGAAACAGCCCATAGGGTTATGTTACACATGTTTATTTTGAGTCATGTTGTATTTGCAGTATTTTTATGCTTGAAAACAATAAATATTACACACATTAACTGGACTGCATCTGAGTGTTTGTAAACTTTGTGAGTTATGTAAATGTACCTGACAGGCATCTGTTTGTGGACACTTGTTGTGAATAGTGTATGATTTATTTATAATGAATTTAATCATCTGTTGCAACAACTATAGTAACAATAATAGCACAATTATAACAACAATGATAGTAAAATAGTTTGCAAAAGTCAGAGACCACCCTTTCATTTCTTTCATATCCAGTGAAAATGACCATTAGGTTGTCAGAAAAAAAGCTGAAAACATTTTTAACCGAAACTGCGGAGAAGCCTCAACAAATATATACACCACCATAATTCTCAGTGTTCAGAGTGCCCACCGTTTGAATGTTTACAGCTTCTGTCCTTTTCAGAAGACTTGCTTTCAGTTTTTCATAGAAATCTGCAGTGACATTTTTCCCTCCTCCACAGTTCAGTCCTACAAGTTGGTTGCATTTTCTGCTTCTCACCATCCAAACAATCCCAAACAGACAGACACATCTGTGGGGTTTGTTTTCAGATCTGAAGATTGGAGCTTGAGTTTTGGTGAAAAGTTTTGATGGTTCACCAGGATTTGTATGGCTGTTTGGATTCTCGTGTTTAAGAAATCATTTTTTGCCTTAATTAGAGCTTTAGCTCCACCTGATGGTGCGTTTGGGAAGCTGCTGAGCTCTTAGCACACAGACTTCAGTCACTTCCTTACTGAACAGTGACAGTAGCTGAGAGTCTGTATCATTCGCCTCTGCTGAGTGAGATCACAGTGAGAGCTGAACACCACAGAAACTCCACAACATGCTTAAAGAATGGATTCCAGCAGGAGAGCCTTCATCTGTTTAATCATCTACACCACAGGTGAGCATCTTTTCTAATATCCAGAGACTGAGTCATTCTGAAGTGTACTCACGTCAATGGAACAATATCTCATGTAGTAGTAGAAGACGCCGAGCTGAAAACAGTGTAAAATCATATCAGGTCCAAATAAGTTCCATAAAGAACTGCAGCGGAACCTTAATTCATCCAGCATCTTCTTTGGGTTCCATCTGGCCTAAACTAAAATGCTAAATCTCCAAAGTGAGAGGAACTAACTGATCAGAGGTAATTACTAACTGAAAGAAGATTCCTCAGAAGCAAATGCTTTATCATTGGGCAATACTAACAAATTGAGTTTCAACTGAGTTGCTTATAAAGCAGTGAGAGTGATTTGTCCTTAACTGCTCTATATGTACCCATATTGTATTGAACAGTAGCAACATAAAAGCCAAATAAATATACACTTATGTCAATGTAGTAATAACTCAAGCAGAAGTAAAGGTAGCTCAGCTAAAAACAGCTCGACTTAAAATGTATCGGCTCTAAATAAGCTCCCTGTAGAACAGCAGCAGAACCTCTCAGTACATCCAGCACCTGCAAAACTGAAGTTTGCTAGACTGTTTTTCTCTTTTTGATCTTTCGATCTAACATAAAATGTTAAAGCTCCAAAGTGAGTTGTAAAGAGTGATAGAGTGATAAAGTAAATAGAATTAGTTAAAGCCAGTAAAGCTCAACCACGTATTACAGATGTGGTTGAGCCCACTCACAATGTTTTTAAAAATTGATATGACAATTAACAAGAAGAACATTTACTTCTTCAAAGTTTACCAGTGTCCTCCAAAGTTTCTTCTCAAATGTGTTATTGAGAAAGGTCCAACGTCAGATTCATGACCGCAGAGCTGTTCACACCTTTCGCTCTTGAGTGTGTGTAGATTCTCTTATTACTTAACGAATCCCTCATAAGAAAACATTGAAGAGTCAGAAGCTTCATAAAAACTGTGTAAGTGGGTTTTAAGAAGAAATTTCTTCCTAAGAACAGTTGTTGAATGAGGCCCGTTTTGTTTAAGTAGGCCCTGTTTTTTGAAGCAAACAGCATATATGGTCTTATATGCTGCTGCGCTGGCCGTTTCCTCTGTGGGCTCTGTGGTGAGTGGCTCTACAGAGGGGCATTTTGATCATGTGTTGGCAGAAGTGAAACTCACGAAAAGAGAAAGTCCTGCAAACAAAAAAAAGTTCTGTGGGGTACTCAAAGCAACAGGGATGGCGCTTACACTGCCACATGCAGGGGTCTGCGATGACCTGGACAGTCCAAGACAAAATCCTAATGGTTCTCCCTAAATCCTGCTGCCTGGGGTTGTTGCTGCTGATAGGTAGGCCACTACCATTATTGCAGGTAGCTTACTTGCTTCCCGTCTCTTGTTCGGGACAACGGGTAAATTCCCCTTTTGCTCTTTTAGCTGAGTGCACAGAGCTGGTTTGTCCTCCTCCATGCACCCACTTCACTCACACTTTTCCATTTATGCTCACTTGCACTCACAGAAAAAGGTACATTTTAATCCCTCAATTTATAAACAATGTAAATGTACCCTTAAATGCACAAACTGTTGTGTAGGTCCAGCTGAAAAAAGAACAAAAAACATTACACTGAAATTTCTATTCACCGAAAGTCTGAAGGCTTTTTATTTCTGCCAATACATAAAGAAAAAGTCTGGTGACTCTATAGAGCCACTCACCACAGACCACAAAGGAAATGGCCAGCATGGCTGCAGAACATCACATATGCTCTTTGTTTCCACAAACAGGGCCCATTTACACCCACCCTTCATAGGACAGTTACAATCTATAATGTTTAAAGTGGCAGTGCAGATTTGATGGGGCCTGTATATCTTTTCCATGAAGGAATGTGAACACACTATGTATATTTTTCTGTATAGGTTTGTAGTATTGTAAAGAAAAAAAAACTCTGTAATTTCTTCTTACAAATGCCAAATGACAGGGAAGGTCTCCTACAATCCCTCTCTTAATGAGGGTTCACATCTCCCATGAGCCTCTTCTTATGACTCTTTTGCATACTAGCATTGTGATGCAATGACAGCACTTACACTACTAACTGCTCTATTGTTAAGAATAAATATACTTATATTTAACTTTATTGATTTTTACATCATGGCTTATTCACTTTGCTTGTGCCATCCATAAGACATTCTACATTCCTCTTATTGACTGTGCTCTTCATGTATGAAATTAATTCTTGGCCCCAGTGGAGAATATTAGAGAAATTCTCTTCACTGTCATCGATTATAGTGAAATAAATGAAGTTATGTTGCTATTATTCAGCAGTAGAAACCCATCATTCTCAGTACTTCAGAAATGTCCAGGTTACATTAAAATACCCAACAATCAAGTTTACCCCAGGTCATATCTTGACACACTTTTATGAATATTTTTATTGATAAAAACTTTACTTGTGTCCAAGTATATATTTGTTTGGAAAGACTGTATTATGTATTAAAATGACTACTAATATGATTAGGGATGGGGATAAATGATCTAGTATAATATTGCAATCATTGGGATAATAAAATTGTTGGATTAATTAGCTAAATGCATTTCTGTCTGAAACCACAAGATGGCACCATTTCTTTCTGATGAGACCAACTTCAGGAGCTAAAACAGAAGGTTATTTCTGGTGGAATAGCTGGTTTGGTTCATAGCTTCAGGTGTCTTTAAATCTTCAAATATCACAATAGAATTGTATTGTGGATTACATAGCATGTTATTATATCACTGCGTCATGGGGTTTTTCACCAGACATTATAACACATTGTGTGTAATACACATTATAAAAGCATTTAGAATTCATAACATATGAAGACTGCACTGCTTCATGTCATTTCAGGTCTGTTGTACACAGCTGGAGAAGAGGTTGTCAGACTGCAGGAGCTGGAGGGAAACACTTTAACCATCCATACTGGATTAACTGGAGTTCAGAGTGATGCTCACATACTGTGGTTTCATCACCCAGAGAATTTAGATATAAAGATAGTGAACAGTCGGATCATTAGAGGAGAGATTATTACAGACTATGACAGTGAGAGATTCAGAGACAGACTGCAGCTGAACAGAACCAGTGGATCTTTAACCATCAGGAACATCAGCAGAGAAGATTCTGGGCTTTACATATTACAGATCATTACTAGACGATCCTCAGAATGGATGTTCAGTCTTAATGTCTATGGTAAGTAAATGCAGCGCTTTTACTTTTTCGTTAAAATTAAATATAAATATTATTTTGTGAAATGCTAAACAGCCATACACTATATTGCCAAAAGTATTCACTCACCCGTACAAATCATTGAATTCAGGTGTTCCAATCACTTCCGTGGCCACAAGTGTATAAAACCAAGCCCCTGGGCCTGCAGACTGCTTCTACAATCATTAGTGAAAAAATGGGTCGCTCTCAGGAGCTCAGCGAATTCCAGCATGGTACCGTGATTGGACGCCACCTGTCCAGTCGAGAAATTTCCTCACTACTAAATATTCCACAGTCAACTGTCAGTGGTATTATAACAAAGTGGAAGTGATTGGGAACGACAGCAACTCAGCCATGAAGTGGTCAGCCACATAAATTGACAGAGCAGGGTCAGTGGTTGCTGAGGCGCATAGTGCGCAGAGGTCACCAACTGCAGAGTCAATCACTATGGATCTCCAAACTTCATGTGGACTTCAGATCAGCTCAAGAACGACGTGGAGAGCTTCATGGAATGGGTTTCCATGGCCGAGCAGTTGCATCCAAGCCTTACATCACCAAGCGCAATGCAAAGCATCGAGTGCAGTGGTGTAAAGTGCCACCATTGCACTCCAATGACAGTGGAGTCATGTTCTCTGGAGTGACCAATCACGGTTCTCCGTCTGGCAGTCCAATAGATGAGTCTGGGTTTTGTGCTTGCCAGGAGAACGGTACTTGTCTGACTGCATTGTGACAAATATAAAGTTTGGTGGAGGGGGGATTATGGTGTGGGGTTGTTTTTCAGGAGTTGGGCTCGGCCACTTTTAATGCTTCAGCAGACCAAGAGATTTTGGACAATTTCATGCTTCCAACTTTTTGGGAACAGTTTGGGGACGGTCCCTTCCTGTTCCAACATGACTGCGCAACAGTGCACAAAGCAGGTCTATAAGGACATGGATGAGCGAGTTTGGTGTGGACTTGACTGGCCTGCATAGAGTCCTGACCTCAACCCAAAAGAACACCTTTGGGATGAATTAGAGTGGAGACTGCGAGCTAGGCCTTCTCATCCAACATCAATGTCTGACCTCACAAATGCTCTTCTGGAAGAATGTTCAAAAATTCCCATAAACACTCCTAAACCTTGTGGAAAGCCTTCCCAGAAGAGTTCATGCTGTTATAGCTGCAAAGGGTGGGCCAGCATCATACTAAACCCAATAGATTAAGAATGGGATGTCACACAAGTTCATATGCGTGTGAAGACAGACGAGCAAATACTTTTGGCAATATAGTGCAGTTTCTGCTATAGTTTCTACCGATGCTTTTCATTTGAATTGTCCAGTCACAGTGTGCAATTCTACCTAATCTCAGTTTGTATGTCCTTCAGCTATGGTGTCCTCTCCCTTCATTACAAGACTCTCAGTACATGGTCATTCAGCCTCTGCACCAGCATCTGGATCCAGATGTTCAGTGCTGTGCTCTGCAGAAAGTCAGAGAGAAATGACTCTGTCTTGGTTTAAAGGGAGAGAGATACTGAACCAGACCAGTGATTCTGATCATACTGATAAACTCACTCTTCGTCTGGAGGTGAGTGATGAAGATCAGGATGTCTATAGCTGTGTGACTGCCAACCCTGCCAGCAACCGTACATCCAAACTCAACACCACAGAGATCTGCTCACATGACAATGGTATGAGAACTACACCAGAATATATACATTGTATGTGCATGCATTCTTCTAACTATTGCCTTGTTGGGTAAGCTCAATTTAGACTGGGGGTTGCTTCTGCCCAATGACTGCTGGAATAGTCTCCAGCTCCCCCTGTGACCAAGAGAGGTAATTAGGACAGTGTGTATGTGTATGTGTGTGTGTGTGTGTGTGTGTGTGTGTGTGTGTGTGTGTGTGTGTTTGTGTGTGTGTGTGTTACAATATTAACATTTGTCATGTTTAAAATTATTGGTTTGGTTAAATGTCTTTATAGTGCAATGAAAATTTGTGCTTTGAAAAAAAATAAACAAAAGTGGCTGCCATCAGCCCCTAGCAGTACTAACACAGCCCACTTGGGGGCCCCAGACTACTGGTTAAAACTGCTGGCTTAGACAAAATTCCATTTAAACTGAAGAAAAACTGTGGCACAAAACTACATTTTCCTTTGAATTTTACACAAAACTATGCTTTCATTGCTGACTCTCAGCATTGTCTTTTAGGTGGATTAAAGTAAAGCATTTTGACTAAACCCAGTCTTTTGAGTAGTTAATTGTAATTAATTCCATTTGTCTTATTTGCCCAAATTATAGATACACATGTGGGCATGGCTTGATCAAATTGTGCTTATTACTTTTGCATTGCAATATCATTTAGTTACATTTGGTTCATATGAAAGTGAAGGCAGGTTAAGCATGAAAACTAGGCAAAGGCTGCATCTAATGTTCACCCAGCAAGAACGACAGTCTCATTCTGTTATGTTATAATAAGCTTTGAGTGGAATTGTAGTGCTTTGCTGTTGCTTTTGTTAGCAATATGCTGTATTACTTATGTTGCTGGCATCAGCCATGCATGTTGCATGCAAATGATTCTTCAGATTCAGTATACTTTGGTCATAAACAAATTCGCTGTAGCTGGAAATAACATTGGTTTTATCGAGAGTACCATTAATGCAACTTGCTGTTTAATCTGCTTTGTGGAGAGGGCTACAGTCATGGAATCACAGCGACATACAGTGTTCATCAACATTACTGGCTTTAGTTTGTTCATATCAGCACCCATTCAGTCAGTTCAGTATGCCACTTCTTGAATGGAATGTCCTGGAACGCTTATCCAACCTCTCAACAGTAGCTCAGAAAGAAAAGAGAGGTTTAAGTGCAAAGCATAAGTTCATTCAAACCCTGATCGAAAAAAATCATTCATTCTCTTTCTCTTTCAGGTGCTGCTGAGTTCTGTGGTCTCACTGAGACCATGATTCGATTAGCATTCTCTGTTCTGCTGGCAGTGGTCACTATAGTTCTACTAATTGATCACTTTAGAACATATTTGGAGTGAAGGAACATTCCAGCTCACAAACAGTAAGACACTGAAGATTTTTTGTCTTTCATTTTTACCTGTGTTACCTGATGTTATGTTTTTTCCATTGTGAGAATGTTTTGGTTTGTTTTAATTCCTTTTTTTAAACAGCCCTTAGCGATATTACGTCATTTTTGTGATTACTAGTAACAACATAGAGAAGATCATTTTCGTTATAGGATCCCCAGCTCCCAGTATCGAATAATAGAAGGGCCTAGTTGTCCTTATTTGAAGATGAAAGTTGAAACTCAGTACTGGCTCCTTAAAACAACCTTGGAAAAAACTTTAATATTGAACAAATGCTTCATAATGTCACATCTGCCACCTACCATTCTCCTCCCCGCCACTGGAGGTCACTGTCACCGGAATTTTAGATGGCCTCTTGACCTTTTGGCCTTATTTTTGGCCATCTTGTGTGTGTGTATATATACATATGTGTTTGCACATATTCTTTGTGAAGTCTTGTTTGGTCTACTTGTAATTCTGAGCCTTTGTATTTCTGATTCGATTTTTCTGGTATTTTGACTTTTACTTGGTTTGTTCTTGACTACTTTTTGGATTTGCCCTCTTTGGATTTGTTTGTTGTTTGTGGCCTGCTTTTCTTGATTTCTGACCCTCAGCTTGTTGTTATCTACTCTGAACTTGGGATTAAACTTGCACTTGACTCCTTACCCTTGTGTGAAGCATTTCATGACACATAACCTGTACAGCACAAATTTCATATTCCTCTGTATCACTTTGAAGTTGTATCAACTAGAAGATAATATATGCTCTAAAAACCCTTAGAGAAGAGCTCTTAAAGCATTCATTTATCTTGCTGAATTGTTTAATTAATTTATCTTGCTCAATCTATTCCCTTTGCATACTGGTGATGGGAAAACCTTAGATAAATTAGCTCTTCATAAACACTACATTTCCACAAGTATTGGCTCATCTGCCTTCACACGCATATGAACTTGAGTGACATGCCATTCTTAATCCATAGGGTTTTATATGATGTCGGCCCACCCTTTGCAGCTTTAACAGCTTCAACTCTTCTGGGAAGGCTTTCCACAAGGTTTAGGAGTGTTTATGGGAATTTTTGAACATTCTTCGAAAAAGCACATTTGTGAGGTCAGACACTGATGATGGATAAGAAGTCCTGGCTCACAGTCTCCACTCTAATTCATCCCAAAGGTGTTCTTTTGGGTTGAGGTCAGGACTCTGTGCAGGCCAGTCAAGTTCTTCCACACCTAGCTTTGAGCACTGGTATGCAGTCATGTTGGAACAGGAAGGGGCCCCAAACTGTTCCCACAAAGTTGGGAGCATGAAATTGTCCAAAATCTCTTGGTCTGCTGAAACATTAAGAGTTCCTTTCACTGGAACTAAGGGGCCGAGCCCAACTCCTGAAAAACAACACCACACCATAACCCCCCCTCCACCAAACTTTACACCTGATACAATGCAGTCAGACAAGTGCTGTTCTCCTGGCAACCACCAAACCCAGACTCGTCCATCAAATTGCCAGACAGAGAAGCATCACTCGTCCCTCCAGAGAACATGTCTCCACTGCTCTAGAGTCCAGTGGTGGCGCTTTACACCACTGCATTCGATGGTTTGCATTATGATGGGTGACGTAAGGCTTGGATGCAGCTGCTCGGCCATGGAAACCCATTCCATGAAGCTCTCTATGCTGTTCTTGAGCTAATCTGAAGGCCACATGAAGTTTGGAAGTCTGTAGTGATTGACTCTACAGAAAGTTGGTGACCTCTGTGCACTATGCCCCTCAGCATCTCCCGACCCTGCTCTGTCATTTCACGTGGCCTACCACTTCATTGCTGAGTTGCTGTCGTTCCCAATCGCTTCCACTTTGTCATAATATCACTGACAGTTGACTGTGGAATATTTAGTAGTGAGGAAATTTCACAACTGGACTTTAACAGGTTTCACAGTTGGCATCCTATCACGGTACCACGCTGGAATTCACTGAGCTCCTGAGAGCGACCCATTCTTTCACTAATGTTTGAAGAATTAGTCTGAACGCCTAGGTGCTTGCTTACAATCAAGCTGGCCTGGAGGGGTGAAGGCACTGACTTCCATCCTCCATCCATTTCCTATGTATACCAACCAATACTTTACCTGCCAAGTTCAAGAGGGCCCAATGACTCAATCCTCAGCTAAACAGACTTTTTTCCTTTACTGTTTCCAGTTGACTGTTTCATATCAACATGTCTCTAAAATTACCAAAGCCAATGCTTTGTGAAGAGTTTAAGACCCAAAGACCAAAGACTCTTCACTGGCTCCCAGTCTATGACCCACCTTTTGGTCACTCCCATCATATGGGATATTGACAAGAAGATCAAAGAAACTGCAGCTGGTGACCAACTCTGCTCCTGGAGAGATACTTTCTAACCAAAGTTCACTTTTGTGTGGTATATACTGACCAGCATAGGAGGAGTCAAGGGGACCAAATGCCTTCCTTACTTCTTACCTAGTCAAATGAACTTTTTACCTTACAAATTTCAGGTTTACTCTTTTATCATTCTTGTTGTGGTTTATTATTTCTCTAAGTCTGTTCTGGTCCTTTTTCTAGGTGCCCTTCATCTCAGGAAGCTGATCCCCTGAAAACTCTACCTGCAGCCTTCATAGTCGATGAAACTTGAGCCTATGCTGTGACGGCCTTCCTGGACTTCCACAGAAAAAGGAACGAAATCCAGTATTTAGACTGAGAAGGTTATATTCCAGAGAGCAAAACATTGGTCACTTTGGGGAAAGATCCCTGGTCCTCATTCCACCACCTTAGGACTGTGTTCTGTGGGTGCTGGGCCTCTGTCACTGGTCTGCCTCCAGTAGTGCCCTCCCACGCTCTGCCTTCCCTCCACATGCACCTTATTCATAATCTCATCCTCTTTTTTGTTTTGCTCCTGCGCATGAGCTTGTTTCTCTGTTCAGTTTACTTGTCTGTTCAATCTGTTCCTGTTATTAAAGCTCTTGCACAGGTGTTCAAGAACTGTGAGCCAAGTCTGTCGTATTAGTGGGCAAATTTAGTTGTGACCTACAGGGCTAGTTATTAATAGCTCATTTTCTCACTGCAGTAGGGAGAGTATTTTTAGAGTATTTTTAAAGAGTATTTTTATGAGGAACTTTGTAAGGCGTGTTGACTTTTTCTGTCCTGGGCTAGCAGTCCTAAACAGCTCCATTTTACTATTTTACTATAAAACAGCTAAACACTTTATGTAAGATTTTATGTGTTTAAGAAATATAAAATGTGACTGTGAGGAAGTGGACAAAGCTCGTATCCAATTCCACAGGTGATATCGGTGCGTAAAAGTGCCCGAGCCTCGGGAAGAACTGCAGGGCTGGTGGTGAACTGCTGATTTGCCACCACAGTTCAGATAAGTAGCCAAAAACCCCACAGTGTTAAATGTGCATGTAAAGTGTTAAAACAGCCACACACCGACATTCTGCTACCATCCTGTGTGAATTAAAACAATGCATGGCCACAACTTAGCAAGACATGGGAACAAGATCCCAATGTGTGGCCATGACTTAGTGCACAGTTACAGACTGTAGTTCGTCTGTTTCTCTGATACTTTGTTAGGATCAGACACCACAGTGCTTCTAGAGTTTTTTAACACTGTGCCCACTCACTGTCACTCTGTTACACACTCCTACCTTGTCAGTCCACCTTGTAGATGTAAAGTCAGAGACGATAGCTAATCTGCTGCTGCACAGTTTGTGTTGGTCATCCTCTAGTCCTTCATCAGTGGTCACAGGACGCTGCCCACAGGACTCTGTTGGCTGGATGTTTTTGGTTGGTGGACTGTTCTCAGTCCAGCAGTGACACTGAGGTGTTTAAAAACTACAACAGCACTGAACTACACTTCATTACAGTCTAGATGTCATTTGACAGGCAAAATGAGACAGGCAAAGGCACCACCTGTCTAACTTTCACTTTCTACAAAGGAGACGTTTGCATAGCAAAAGTCAATTTGAAAAAAAGAAAAGATTATATTTATATGTGTTGGGCTTGACTTTGTCATTTCAGATTGCTGTACTAAGCTTCTTTGACTCTCCATTCTACTTTTCTTTTGTGTGAGAGAGCAGTTTAGATAATGGTGTATGTCATTTTGAATGACTAAAGTAGGAGGAGACAGAAGCTGTGCACCACAGAAACTTAAACAGAAACTGCATTCTTGGTGTGCTGTACTGTAAACACAGACCATGGCAAACTACCATTGGGACCTACTGCTTTTCCTGCTTCTCCTAAAATCATTTAGTCTGGACATCGTTTGGTGGACATGACTTACACATTTGGACCTCTACGAAGTGTGGTAGGTTTTATATATATATTAGTATTCACGTATGTGTGTGTGTGTGTCTGTGTGAATAATGCTGTAAGTTACTAACAGTCTTTTGATGTATGTGTGTGAAGGAATGCGTAGAAGTTTTATTCCAAAATGCCTTTTAGACATTTTTTTTTCATGATATATCTTGTTGGGAGTGGTCATTACATACACAAGAAACTTCAACGGTATGTTATGGTTAGTAACACTATTACTAAAGATATAAAATTGTTAAGCTGTTAATATTTTTTTCATATCCAGAATCATTAAATGAATACACAACATTTTACCCCTTAATACTCAATTCAAACTGTGCTGATGTGAGTGATTAGTAGGTGCCTGAAGACTAGCTGAACCAGTTTTGGATGCCAGGCAACAAACCAGTCAAAACCATAAACAGCTACACTATTCAAGCGAGTTTTTTCAGTTTTTTTAAAGACACTACTGAAGGTGGACATACATCTTTGTGTGGTGGTGTGCTGATATGGATGTAGTCCATGCTAAGTCAAGTGAGCTTAACCAATTAGGTTCAACAAGAATATGACTGTTCAGCATGATGGGGCTGCCTGGGGCTTCCACGTGAGGCTTGGTGCCAGGTGGTCTAAAATGGGCAGTGCAAATAATGACCAAGGAACATCCATGTTCCTCTTCTTTTACAAGTCATAAATACTGTCTACTGCCAAACATGTAAAAACATAATAAAACACCAACTAAGCCCTTCCTCTACATCACCACTCCATTTGGATACTACATACTAGATTACATTGAACACTTTTTAGAATAATGCACTGGTAGCAGTAATTTTATGAGAAATATTTATTTTTATGAGAAATATCAGCTGTAAACTTTTCTGTGTGCTTTAAAGGAATAATTGACCAATTTTACTTTGAATCAAAGCCTATGTACTCATCACAGTGTTCCAGAAGAACAACAATATGTGGGCATTAACAGCTTTCTGTGTGCATACAGAAGTCTGAGTGAACATAAGGAGTGAACAGAGAGTCTAGACTCAGGCGTTAATTCTTTCAGTTTTATTCACTTCACATCTTGGCATCGATACTAACTGCTTTCTCATTCATAATCCACCAGACTGAAGTGTTGACTGCTGGCCCTCATATTTGATTCTTTGTTTGGCTTCATCTGGACGTTTGTGTTATGTATGAACCTAGAGATGTCCTACCAATACTTACCACCAGGGGGGCGGACCGCCACTAGGGTATAGGGATTCTAAATGTAACCATAGCCACCTTATAGTCCAATAAACCAGTGAGTGATCCGACAAGAAGCTGTCCTTTGTGCTCTGTGTGTCGAGTAATAATGTTTACTTAGTTACACTATAAGGGAGCAACATAACAGTTTGTGTTTTGAAATGCCCAACTAGGGTAAAACAAATGCCTAACCACTGTAAAGTAAATGCCTAACTACTGTAAAAATGGCAAGCCACTGTAAAGTAAATGTCTAACTACTGTAAAATAAACGACTAAGTACTGTAAAACAAAGGTCGAAACACTGTAAATTAAATGCCTAATTATTGTAAATGCCAAACCAATGTAAACACCTAACTACTGTAAAGTAAATTGAAAACCACTCTAAATTAAAGTCTAACTACTGTAAAATAAATTGAAAACCACTCTACATTAAATGCCTAACTACTGTAAAATAAATTGAAAACCACTCTACATTAAATGCCTAACTACTGTAAAGTAAATTGAAAACCACTCTAAATTAAAGTCTAACTACTTTAAAATAAATTGAAAACCACTCTACATTAAATGCCTAACTACTGTAAAATAAATTGAAAACCACTGTAAATTAAATGTCTAACTACTGTAAAATAAATTGAAAACCACTCTACATTAAATGCCTAACTATTGTAAAATAAATTGAAAACCACTGTAAATTAAATGACTAACTACTGTAAAATAAATTGAAAACCACTCTGGAATTGTTGTGGACGTTTCCTTTTGGTTCCCAGAAATGAACAATTCATAGTTTTGGTAGAAATGTAGGAATATCGCACAAATATCAATGTATCGCAAAAATAACTTTGAGTGAAGAATTACATTTCAATAATTCAGAAATAGCACGACGAAAATACAGCCTCAATTGACCTGTTGGCCTCAAAAGACCTGCTGTGGGAATTTATTCACTTTATTGTGTTTACGTGGTTAATATTTCAGCTCAATTTGTAAGAAAAGTACATATTTAAGAACTGATGTACAGCAAGGTGGGCAAACGTTAACAAGTACTTTTGGCTTTGAAATGTTCCCTGGTTGTAAGAATTCAGCTGAAGTGTCGTCTTCCAGATGTATTTCGCCTGGATTCAGTACTGAAGCTAAATCTATGCCTTCCTGGCCCTGCTCTCTATAAACGAGCCAAAGCTTTTCTGCCCCCATATTTCCTTTAAATGCTTCATTCCATTTCCTTCATTCCTTTTTCTAGAATGAGAACAATTATTCCAATTTTATTGTGACTCACAGTAAAAATCAAAACACATTTTCTGAGGCAAAACACTGGATTTCTGAAATGAGATTCAGAATGTTCCAGAAGCTCTGCAATATCTTACTACTTATTAAAATACATTTCTTTTTCATATGATTTTTAATATTTAACTTTGTGAATTTGTGGGACTAATAAGGGATTATCTTATCTTATCTTATCTTTCTGGCTCAGTTCAGTCACTGAGCTGGAAAAACTCCAATGAATCATAAAATTAACTTCAAAATGACTTTGAGCACAACTTTGAATTTTTATATGGTTGCTAAAATGAAACTGAAGTGTAATCTTTTCATTGTGTATGTGTTTTTATGGAAATTCTTTGAGACGGCAGGTCATAGTTAGGTTGGTGTGGAACCAAAATTCCAGAGTGGGATAAAGCCCACATTGGTCACTGTTAAAATCCCTTGCGTTTTTGTGGGTCCAATAAGTTTTCCTTGATATCAGATGAGTATTTTAACACTTTAACATTTCTCTTTATCTTTGTTTAAAGTTATTAAAGTATTTATTCTTTTACATAAATGGTTGCAACTGTAACAACTGGAATTTCCCTCTGGGATCACTAAAGGATTCTGATTGTGATCCTGATTCTGATTCTGATGAGCGCACATGATGCACTGAAAGACCAACATGAATGTTTTATTCCTCAGTGTAACTTCACAAAACCCTCGATTGGTTTAGAAAACGTTTTTAAAGAGTAAAGGATTGATTAGTAATCATCGTTTTAGCTCAGCTCTGGACTTCTACTGCAATCATGACGAAGCCAGACGACTCTGTGGTGATCAGCGTCAGCGGCTGGTCAGGAGGGAAAAGGCGTGACATCATATAAAGCCCACGTCTCTTGGTTCAGCGGGGTGTGTTTTATCAGGGGGTAGAACTTTGGCACTGCTGTTTTCTGGTGGCATGTCGAGAGATAATTAGGGTGCATTTGTTCAGTATCTCGACAAAACAGGCAGGCCGTCAATAAGGAGGGGGAAATACTAAAACTCCAGCGTCATGTCGTCAGAGCTGAACTTGGTCATGCATACTTGGTGAGCAGGTTAGCTGCTGGGTGCGGCTACATGGTCCATATCCGCTATCAGCCTCTTGCTTCGCTAGCCTCTGCAGATGAGTTAGTTTGGTCCAGATTTTGAGCTGCTTCCACGGAGGGATCGAGCAGAGAAAGTGGAGCAGCCGATATAAACCGCTTGCACGACCCAGCCGCGCTCCGGGAAGATGTCGGAGAACTTTTTAAGGAGTCTTCCAGCTCTTCTCTGCCTGTGTTGCTGTAAGTCTGCGTGTGTGTGTAGAGGCTCCTCCTGGATTAAGGGCAGATGAGCAGTCTTGTATCTTTGGGTCTTAGATTCTTAGACAGTGAAACGAATTTAGAGTCATTGAAGGATGAAGACGTTAAGAAGCTTTCTGGTGATCTCTGTGTACGAGGCCAATGCTGTAGATTCAGATCCTCCGCTGTTACAGTGCACGTAAAGACCTGAGAAGCTGACCCGCCATGTGGTCAGAAATGGAGTAAAAATACTATTATTCGTTTGTGCTGGTTTGTGTCGTAGAGATCATCGTTTGTGTTGTACCGTTTTTAAGATATTAAACATTACATGTCATTGAAGTCGCGCAGCCCCCCATCAACATCCAAAGGATCTCGTTCGTTTGTGCCGTTAAAAGAAATGTCGGTGCAGTTTTAATGATCAAGTTATGGGCTAAAAATAATCAGTACAAATAGCTAAAAACGAAAACTGCAACGTTCACTTTAAAAAGACGCCGAAAACGAAGGCAACTTGAAACAAAGGAAGATAAACGGGACCACCCGGCGGAACTGGCGAAACAGCAGGAAACGCGGCGATGGTGCTCACAGACCCGCGGTGGAAAAATCACAGAAACTGCCTGATGTTCATGAGCGCACGACAAAACTGGAACAGCCAGTAATGAATGTTGAGCAGAGAGTGAGCGGGTGGGAGGGTGAAGCATTCCGACACCAGAGAGCCGTTCGCTGTCTACGTCACAGAGCAGCAGAACTGCCGGCCAGATGTGAAGACCTCGAGTCTCTAGGCTTTAATGCTGCACAACACGGTAGATTAGATATACCAGCAGAGGGGGGACCCCACAATAAAACACCAAAACACTTAACCACATGATTTCAGAGCTAGGACTGCTGACCCATGGAGATCTAAGGGAAGGACTTCAGGTCATTCAAGCATAGACCTCTTCTGTCTATCCGAACATGTGCATAAAGAAATAGAATTATTCTCAAATACTGGGGATTAAATGTCTCATTGTTGATCCATACAGAAGTAGTGCAAGAGTTAAAACTGAATGTAAAATAATATTTCGAACCAAATGATAATGGAGAGGTAACCCCATCAATCCTATGGGGGTAGGGTGACCAGATGTCCCGCTTTGTGCGGGACAGTCCCGCAATTTCATTACTTTTCACGTGTCCCGCAAATTGAGACGTTGTCCCGCATTGTTATAGCCTGTCAGACTCCAGTTTTGAAATGCGTGTTTTTTTATCAAATGGCTGTGTGTGTGGGAAAAGCAGTGAGGGCTGTCATCAGAGGGCGGGGCGGGCTGAATGCAGGCGAAGGGCGCGCCCACCAACACAATCCAATGCAAATCAGGTCAGAACAGCACCGACATGCAGCACGAGCTATGGAGGACAGGGAGATAAACACGACTCGATCTAAAAAACGAAAATGCAGCTATAACAGAGACTGGGAAACTATTTACCCCTGGGTGAAACCAGTGCAAGGTGACTCTTGTAAAGTTTTTTGTGAAGTTTGAGTCATTTTTCCGTTTCACACGGAGGTGAATACGATGTGAAAAGACACAGACAATGCGAGACTCACAAAAATCTTGTAGCTCAAAAGGAGACTTCCCAGTATATGCATACGTTCCTGCTAAAACCAAAACTAGATTCAAGCGTAGATAAAGTAACAGCAGCTGAAATAACTAGCGTTTACCACACTGTGAAACACTCCCTATCATACAGGTCAGAAGACTGCGGTAATAAGCTAACATCGACCATGTTTCCAGACTCTGAGATTGCAAAAAAAATGTCATGTGGTCGTACAAAGGCAGCATCCATAGTTACAGATGTGCTTGCACCTGCCTCTGTGGAGAGTTTCCTTTTGACCAATTTTGATTTATTTGTTTTTTTTTTATTAATTTATGTAAATGCTAATTTTATACCCAGTGGTGCCTTTAGATTAGTAAATGTTTTTTTGTAGTCAATTTACGTGATTCTCGTTTGACTGAGTTTTGTTTTGTGCAGATAAACAGCCTATGCTGCATTATCCAGTACATGGTCAATTTGTTCTACTAGAAAAAAGGACTAATGTGGTGTTTGGGTTGTGCTGGAGTTGTTGTTGCTCTCTGTTGTTCGAGAAAACTGGAAAGCCGTATCCTTTTAAAGCACATTAAAGAACTGTCTGTTCTGTTAAGTTTCTTTCATTTATTTATAAACACATTATTATTTGCAGTTTTATGTGCTAAAGGGGCAGAATAGAGATGTTTAATTTAAAGTTATTTTACCCTATTACACACTATTTTATCTCGATGCATTAGTGTCCCACATTGTCCCACACAAACATAGTTTGTCCCACATCTTTGTCCCACATCTGGTAAATTGGAATCTGGTCACCCTATATGGGGGTGGGGGGCGGGGGGGCTAAAACTGGCATTAGGGGGAAAATGATCCAGGTTGCATCGAGACTATAAGAAATGAGACTGGAAGAGCAAATGAATCTAAAAAAGAAAAAAACTTTGTAAAATTCACTTCAAAATGACGCTGAGCACAACTTTGAATTTTTTAAATGGTTATGAAATTAAACTGAAGTGCAATCTTTTTATTTTGTATTTTATTTTCTACCGTTTTCTTGTGGAAATTCTTTGAGACTGCAGGTCATAGTTAGGTTGGTGTGGAACCAAAAGGAAAAATCCACAACAATTCCAGAGTGGGATAAAGCCCACGTTGGTCACTGTTAAAATCTCTTGGTGGGTCCAATAAGTTTTCGTTGATATTTGATGAGCATTTTAACATGAGCGTACACGATACACTGAAAGACCAACAGCCAATGTTTTATTCCTCAGTGTAACTTTACAAAACCCTCCATTTTTTAGAAAATGTTTTAAAGAGTAAAGTTTTGATTTGTAATCATCGCTTTAACTCAGCTCTGGACTTCTACTGCAATCATGGAGCTGAAGAATTAAAGCCAGAGGACTGGGAGGATCAGGGTCAGCGGCTGGTCAGGAGGAAAAAGGCCTTTCTTAGATCTTCACCAGTGTTGCTCCTGTGGTAGTGACGTCATATGTAGTGACGAAACCTGTTTATAAAACAACTTAGGAATTAAAACAGCGCAAACGTTTCTTTTAACGGCGCAAACCTATGAGACCATTTGGTGCGATTTGGACGTTGATGAGGGACTGAGTGACGTCACAGACAATAAGATGTAATGATTCATTTCTTTAAAAAACGGTGCCAGAACAAACGCAGCACGAAAAATAATAGCATTTCTACTCCATTTCTGACCACATGCGGGGACAGATTCATGGAGGTTTTAATTCTCTCATCCCTTTTCTCTGGGATGCAATCAAAGTTTCAACTTACTCTGGTTACTTACTCATTGATCTTGGTTTGTGTGGGTGTTTCTGGGTCATTCTCCATTTGGAGTGGGAATTCATTACATTACAAAAAAACAGTGCTATTGTAACACCCACTGAAATTGATCAGACTTCTTCTGGTGGCGTATCTTGATGCAGAGGTAACATCATATAAAGCCCAAGTCAGGAGTGCAGTGTGTCCTCTCGAGGTTTATTTGGTGGCATGTCAAAAGAGATAATTAGGGAGTATTTGTTCAATAACACCACTCCTCTCGGCTGCTCAATAACGAGAGGGAAATATTAAAACTGCAGGGGACGTCACAGAACTGAACTTGGTTAAGGCCACGCCCCGTGCCTTCACAGCTATCAGCCTCTTGGTCCGCTAATCGCGGCAGTTGAGTTAGTGAGTTTGTCCAGATTTTGAGCTGCTTCCACGGAGGGATCGAGCAGAGAAAGCAGCCGATATAAACCGCCTGCACGACCCAGCCGCGCTCCGGGAAGATGTCGAACCTTTTCAGGAGTCTTCCAGCTCTTCTCTGCCTGTGTTGCTGTAAGTCTTCGTGTGTGGATTAAGGGGAGACGATTAAAAACAACTCTAGTCTTGTATCTTTGGGTCTTAGATTCTTAGACAGTGAAGCGAACTTAGAATCGATGAAGGATGAAGACGTTAAGCATGGCAGGCCCACTCCAGGTGGGGGAAAGGACCTGCCTCAGGTGGGAGAGTATAAGTATCTCGGGGTGAGATCGGTCACTGTACCGGTCTTTAGAGGTGAGGAGGGAGCTGAGCCGTAAGGAGAAATGCTCTGTAAAGCTGCTGCTGTAAAAACGCTATATAAACAGCTTGCTTGCGTTGCTTGCTTGAGAAGCTCAGTGTTTACCGGTCGGTCTACATTCCGACCCCCACCTCCGGTCATGATGTCTAAAAGAACGAGATACAAGCGGCGGAAAAGCGCTTTCTTCTCAGGGTGGCTGCTGCGCTCTGTTCGACAGGGTGAGGAGCTCGGAGTAGAGGCGCTACTCCTCCGCATTGAGAGGAGCCAGCTGAGGTGGTTCGGGCATCTGATCCGGATGCCCCCTGGACACCTCCCGGTGGGGGTGTTCCAGGCATGGCCTACCGGGACGAGGGATTTTTTCCAGACTGTAGCGGTTTATTCTCCGGTATCAGTGCGTCTTACCGAGAAGTCCGCCTGAGGCTTTTCAGCAGCCAGGACTGTTGTGGAAGATTCTTGGACGCATTAATAGTTGAGACAGTCCTCCTGTGTGAGGCTGGACATTTCAGATAATCATAAAGCGATAAAAACTCTGGTATAATATTACTGCACACACACGCGCGCGCGCACTGGTCTAATAACAATAATTTAAAATGTACTGAAGGAAAGAAAAAGGCTGTTATAATTACATTAGTTATGTATTGATTATATTGTTATATATTTAGTTATATATTGATTATATTGTTATATATTTCGTTGTATATTGATAATATTGTTATATGTCTAGTTATATATTGATTATATTATTAGATATTTAGTTATATATTGATAATATTGTTTTATATCTAGTTATATATTTATTATATTGTTATATATCTAGTAATATCTTGATTATATTGATTTATATCTAGTTATATATCGATTATATAGAGTGATAAACAATATAAAACTATAAACAATGCAGATTGTATATTGGTTATATTGATTATATATTATATTGTTGATTATATTGTTTTTAAACTTAAATAGTGGCGCTTTTATGAACCGTATAATTTCAGTACTCCCAACTCCCAACACCCTTATGCATTCCTTTTGCCCTGCATCAGCTTCCGAAAATATGGCTGGTTCCAGTTTTGACTCTATAAACGTCTCTAGAACTGAACATTTCAAATCAGACCACTCTGAATGATTCTGTTCACGTTCAAAGTTGAATTCACCTGGAATTTTTTATACATACATACAACATTTTCTCTTTCCACTGTTTCAGGTCTGCTGTGCTCAGCTGGAGAAGAGGTTGTCAGACTGCAGGAGCTGGAGGGAAACACTGTGACCATCCATACTGGATTAACTGGAGTTCAGAGTGATGCTCACATACTGTGGTTCTATGGACCTGAGAATGCAGATATAAAGATAGTGAACAGTGAGAGCTTTGAAGGAAAGATTATTACAAACTATTACAGTCAGAGATTCAGAGACAGACTGCAGCTGAACAGAACCAGTGGATCTTTAACCATCAGGAACATCAGCAGAGAAGATTCTGGAGTTTATAAGCTACAAATTAACACTGAAAAGAGGTCTAAGTGGAGTTACAAGATGGATGTGTATGGTGAGCAAATACAAGATTATTATTTTTTTATTCAAAGTTATCTGATGTCCTATAAGTTTTAGGAGGAGATGCGTGTAAGAGTTACACTAGATTCAGACTGAGTGCCAGCAGCATCCGTCTCATTTAGAGAACCTAGTTTTTTTTTATGGTTGTCTGAATAAAGTATTTTTTGTAGTCACCTGGAATGAAACACATTTGGAAGACCCACCTATAATTTATGCAGTACCTTATCAGAACTGATACTAATGTTGAACACATTATGTACCAGCAACATGAACATGAACTCACAAACATGCTGTTTTACCAAGTAAACCTAAGTTTAGTGAACAGCAGCTGCAGCACAATTAAGCAGATGCCAATTTTAGTTTACACTGCAAGTCTTTTGCGTTTTTAATGGTTACAGTTTTTGTTGTCTGTCGTTTTATTGTTGCATATTTTATATATACAATTAATATTAACAAAAAGCTTGTTTTAATTGCACTATGATATCAGTACCTGTAGTTATTGACTCTAGATAAGTGGAAATGTTAGGGGTTAACAGTGTTTTGACATATTGCCATTGGTAGTGGTTGTAACACTCTGTTGTGCTAATTTCTTATGTCTTTTGGTATTTTACAGCTCCAGCTCCAACACCAACCATAGGTCTGAAAGAAAACCACACAATGTTTCCAATAGAGCGATGTGTCCCTGTGTGCTCTGTGGAAAATGGGAAGGATGTGAATCTGTCCTGGTATAGAGAAAAAGAGAGAATCTCCACCACCAATAGCTCAGATTCCAGTGGTTATATCGTTCTTCCACTGGATCTAAGCAGCCCAAACAACTCTACTTACACCTGTGTGGCTGCTAATCCAGTTAGCACTCAGACAGCCCAGCCCAACTTAACAGGACACTGTTATAACAACACAGGCAGGTTAAACTCATTATGATTTGTGTGCACTGTTTATTTCTAATTGAATGACCAATAGCCTGAACACACTGAATCACAGGAAAAAAGAAGTTAAGCAAACTACATATAAGAGGGTTCTGGTTTCTCTGATGTCCTACTGAAATAGATAAACCTGCTAATAACATGCGTTTAAATGTTTTATTTCATTTTTTTTTACAGATTCAAAATCTACGGAGCCGACTGCTGCCCTAACACCTGGTGAACTGACTGCTGTTGCTGTTGCTGTTGCACTTACTGCTGTTGCTGTTTTTGTTTTTGTTACATGCTACTGCAAAAAGAAGGAAAGAACAGGCAAGGAAAATCTTTCAATATTTTAGTTTCTGTATTTTAGTGATGCAGTTTTAACATCTGCTACAATAGCAGTCTGTTTTTTTTACGTGTCTAATTGCTGAAAACCCACGAATCTGAGGGAGAAGCAGCTTAGAAAATGTCTGTGTGTGTGTAATTGCTGAAAGTGCTGAGCTGAATTATTGTACAATGAAAACAGAATTCAAAGGGAGTTCAGGAGGAATTTTTTTATGTATATACTAATAGTTATTCCTCATTTTGCTGTTCAATTGCTTGTTAACACAAATAGCTAATCAGCCGATCACATGGCTGCAATTCAATGCATTTAGGCACGTAGAGGTGGTCAGGACAACTTGCTGAAGTGCAGACCGAGCATCAGAACGGGGGAAGAAAGGGGATTTAAGTGACTTTGAACGTGGCGTGGTTGTTGGTGCCAGACGGGCTGGTCTGAGTATTTCAGAAACTGCTGATCTACTGGGATTTTCACGCACAACCATCTCTAGGTTTACAGAGAACGGTCCGAAAAAGAGGAAACATCCAGTGAGCGGCAGTTGTGTGGACGAAAATGCCTTGTTGATGTGAGAGGTCAGAGGAGAATGGGCAGACTGGTTCTAGATGATAGAAAGGCAGCAATAACTCAAATAATCAAAAACTCTGAGGAACGTTTCCAACACCTTGGTGAAAGTGTGCCACAAAGAATTAAGGCAGTTCTGAAGGCAAAAAGGTGTCCAACCCTTTACTTGCAAGGTGTACCTAATAAAGTGGCCTGTGAGTGTATACTCTGTTGATTATTCTCTGTCAATATAGAAATATGCATACTCCATAATTTCTTATGCAATACATGAAAATGAGCATTTTTAACCCTGAACAAACATACGCTGTTCTATATGAATTGGTTCTTCCGGTTGAAATTGTGTTCATTATAAGACAGTATGTGAACTCAGAGCACTGGCGTGTGCAGATAAATGTTATTATCTGATAGCATTTGTAGTGTTTTTCTTCATCACCTACACTTTTTAACCAAGACAGTGGAAAGAGAAGATAGAGCCGGCGAGCCATTACAATCTGATCCAAACAATACAGAAACTCTAAACAAACAGGCGGTGATAGCGTGTAACTATCATACATGATCTCTTACTGTTAGACTTAATACGCCTGTGAGCTGTTATAATCAACACTGAACAATCTGACTCAACTATAACTGTATGACAGCCAGTCAGTTGCCTCTGAATTCTCTGGAATGCCAGTCTGTTTAATCGAGTCGCCTTGTGCTTGTTAACTTTACTCATAGCGTGAAATCTCTCCATCTGACATAAACGTAAACATGACATGATGGTGCAGTATCCATTTTAATTCGCTGCTCATGAGAAACGGTGAGTGTGGCAATCCACTCATCCCCAGCTACACTGATCTACGTTTACTCAGAGATAAAGTTGTGCTCATTCCACAACGTCTTAATAGTAAATGGGACTGTAAACATAGTCGAGTTTGTTCATCTCCACTACAACTGTTCTATCATTTAACTTTATTATGGCTTAATTTTCTTATACTAAGTTAGATACAGCATGCAGTGCAATGCATAAACCCACATAAACAGCAGCAGCAGGCCAGCACACAATGCTCACAATCTCAGTAATGTAAATACTGAGTATGTGTTCTGTTGCTCTCTGTGATCCTACTAACGTTCCCCTGCTTATCTTTGCAGGTTCCTCCGTAGCTGAAAGATACAATGGAATACAGTATACAGCAGGATCTCAACAGAATGACACTCAGCCATGTGAGCCAAGCGTCTCCTTCATGAGTGAAATTGCGTAGACAGGAAGGGAAAGTGGACATTATCAGTTTTACTTTATGTGTTATGGTCTTTTTCCAAACGGATTACTTGAGTATGATTACTGACAAGTGCCCAGTATGAAGGTGGCAGGAGTGTAGTATGATGAACAAACAGCTGCTGAGTGGCTTCTGAAAATGGCGCAAAACTTAAAAAAGTGAAAAATATGGCGGGGGTTGGGCTCCCATAGCTTGTTTTCTCATTTGTTTGTTTCTTTTAAGAAAAAGCTAAAAAAAGAAATGGTTAAGAAGTACAGGTCTGTATGAAAAATGTGAAAATAGGCTGTTTTAATTGGGTTGTCTTTGAAAATAGCCCCAGATAGGCAGAACTGAGATCGTTACACTGCTTAACTGTTCTTGCTGCTAAACATTTCATTACACTGTGGCCTGCAGCTGCTGCCTGTCTCATTTTTAATGTTTACATATTTATAAATAAACAAGCAATGAAACCATGTCATTCCTTTGCATTTTTTCTTGCTTGTCTGATCAAATGTGTCTTGACACTTTTTAACAAACACATATCACCAGTCTTCATTGTTTAGTGTTCTCTCAGTAACACAATTGACTATTTTGTGATGGTGATATATATGTGTGTGTGTGTGTGTGTGTGTGTGTGTGTGTGTGTGTGTGTATATATATATATATATATATATATATATATATATATATATATATATATATATATATATATATATATAAAAAGAGAGAGAGAGAGAACTTTATTGATCCTGGAGGGAAACTGCAGTGTTTCAGTAGCAAGACATAATTACATATAAACTTACATATACTATGCAGAAAAATATAAATACATCCAGACATAAGTTAAAGTAAAAGAGAAGTAAAAGTATATCTATTTACATGACAGATTTGTTGTATTTACAGACAGCAGGCATGTGTGGTAAGAGGTAAACTAAAGCACATATTATAGACATGACTAACTCTCAGTTGCATCAATATTACAGTGAAAAGTGCATAGTGAAAGCTTTATTACAGTAATAGCTGTGATATAGTTGAATGTGCTTCTCTGTTCATCAAGTGTAGCATGCAGAGGGTGTGAGGTATTGTTCAAGATGGCTAACAGCTTGTTGAGTCCAGCTTGACTCCTACAGCAGAGCCAGCCTTCCTAATAAGTTTATTTTGTTCAGAGTACTTGTGCTAATGCTGCTGCCCCAGCACAACAGCACAGAATAAAGCACTCGCTGCCACAGACTGGAACAATGTCCAAGGCGTCCAGCTTGTTGTCCACACCCATCAATGGTGACTGGTCACACGGCAGGTTTAGACTTCCTGAAGTCCAGCACCTTCTCCTTCGTCTTACTGATGTTTAGCTACAGCTGGTTCAGCTTCCTGTACTCCTCCTCCTGTCCATTCCTCATGCACCCCACAATGGACGTGTCATCAGGGAATTTCTGCAGATGACAGGACTGTGTGTTGTACTTGAAGTCAGTTGAAGTGTACAGGTTGAAAAGGGAAGGGGCAAATTTTTGACCACAAAGAAAGCAAATAAATGGACTCTTGACCAAAGTAAGCCTCACCTCTTACTCAAAGCCGTGTTCTACGTTTTTACGTTTTATAGTGTTGATAATAAAATAGAAAATTTAACAGAAATCAGCAATAACCTAACTCTGTCCTCCACAGTCGGATATACAGCGATCTCCAATCACAGAGTCTCAGCGCAGAAAACGAACCTCTTTAAAAAGATCAAAGTCCCTTTCTGTTCAAATAATCACACACATCACTAATGTAGCACCGCAGGCCATTTGGGCAAAAGAGAGAGAGAGAGAGAGAGAGAGAGAGAGAGAGAGAGGGGGGGGGGGGTGTGCTCTGTGTGATGCTCTCTCTCCCGCGGACAAACGTATTTGTTCAGAGACTCTTAAACTAGAGCATGTGGGCGGTCACGCTTCAGGGGAAGTGGCCAATCAGAGTTTGAGTGGGCGGAGAATCTTTGCGCGGCTTCTTCCAGCGTCTGACTCCTATAAAGCGGATACAAGCGACCGAGCTGACAGTAAAGCTCGCGATGATTCCGACCGAGCGCTGGATCCTCGGCGCTCTCTGTCTGGCCTGCCGTGAGTCTGATTTCTTGAGTCGATAATGTCGGTGTGTCTGAGTTTGACTGTAGTTCGTTGTCTGATTGACTGGAAAAATGTTACTAATGAATTAAAGTTAAATCAAAGTTTTAGTTTTAATTTAATCTGTTCTCTAATGTAAACAGCGGGTAGCGAATTAAAAAGACTGATAAAGTTAAAGAATAGTGAAAAATCAATCTTGCAAAAAAGTCAAAGTCAGATGAATAGACCAAACTTCAGCCGCAGGTGCAGCTCGAAGGGAAGAAAAGGCGTCTTTATTAGTTCCAATGTGACAAGTTGGCGCCCGAAAGCCAAAATGTACAGACACTTCAAAAACCATACATTTCATACCACTCTCGGGCGAGCTCATCACCCCTCCCTGGGGTGAGACGGGTGAGATCATCGCTCCACCTATTATTGATACATCCTGAATTCACTAAATCAGTAGAATTGTTTTTCTAGCTTCACTGTTTCCTATATTTTATATAATTCCCTTATCCTGGCACATGAGGTCATCATAGCCAAGTGTTGGGTGCTCTCCTCATTAGTTTTGATTGATGGGCCGTTTTCTACCGGTTCTTAACTATTTTCCTCACTAACGGCAGGCTTGTTTTCGCTGAATGGGGAACACTTCTCAAGGCTCCTAGGCCAGGCGCGCACTCACTGTCAAAGATCTCTTTCATAGCCTGTACTGTCTGTTCATGGAGCGGAAAATCCATATTTGGAAGTTTTGTACCTGAAGTTTTGGACCTGCCTCAGTTAAATGCTTACAGGCCTGTCTGTCTCTGGTTTATGCTCATAACTCCGTCTTTAATCATTTCTATGGTAATGATTATTACTAAACCTTTATTAAAAGGTGATTTAAGGTCATATTTCTTCAAAAATCCCACAAAACAGTGCAGAGTGGAGGTGTGGACGAGGAGATAAACATGTTCAAACTCTCCTCACCAGCTTAAAGTCCTCCTGTTAAAACCTGACAGACTACAGAATACAATCTGCTGCTTTCCTCCTTCAAACCTCGTTTATTCCTAATAATATTGTCGTTATGAGGTCCCGAAGTTTATCTGGTGGCATGTCGAGAGATAATTAGGGTGCATTTGTTCAGTATCTCGATAAAACATTCAGGCCGCTCAATAACGAGGGGGGAATACTAAAACTGCAGCGTCATGTCGTCAGAGCTGAACTTGGTTAAGATGCTGGTATGCAGCAATCCGCTGCTGGGTGTGGCTACATGGTCCACGCCCAGTCTTAGACCGCTTGGTCCGCTAATCGCGGCAGGTGAGTTATTTTGGTCTAGATTTGAGCTGCTTCCACGGAGGGATCGAGCAGAGAAAGCAGCCGATATAAACCGCCTGCACGACCCAGCCGCGCTCCGGGAAGATGTCGAACCTTTTCAGGAGTCTTCCAGCTCTTCTCTGCCTGTGTTGCTGTAAGTCTTCGTGTGTGGATTAAGGGGAGACGATTAAAAACAACCCTAGTCTTGTATCTTTGGGTCTTAGATTCTTAGACAGTGAAGCGAACTTAGAATCGATGAAGGATGAAGACGTTAAGCATGGCAGGCCCACTCCAGGTGGGGGAAAGGACCTGCCCCAGGTGGGGGAGTATAAGTATCTCGGGGTGAGATCGGTCACGGTACCGGTCTTTAGAGGTGAGGAGGGAGCTGAGCCGTAAGGAGAAATGCTCTGTAAAGCTGCTGCTGTAAAAACGCTATATAAACAGCTTGCTTGCGTTGCTTGCTTGAGAAGCTCAGTGTTTACCGGTCGGTCTACATTCCGACCCCCACCTCCGGTCATGATGACTAAAAGAACGAGATACAAGCGGCGGAAAAGCGCTTTCTTCTCAGGGTGGCTGCTGCGCTCTGTGTGGGCTCTGTGTGGGTGTGTTCCAGGCATGGCCTACCGGGACGAGGGATTTTTTCCAGACTGTAGCGGTTTATTCTCCGGGATCAGTGCGTCTTACCGAGAAGTCCGCCTGAGGCTTTTCAGCAGCCAGGACTGTTGCTGCTAATGTTGGGAAGATTCTTGGACGCGTTAATAGTTGAGACAGTCCTCCTGTGTGAGGCTGGACATTTCAGATAATCATAAAGCGATAAAAACTCTGGTATAATATTACTGCACACACACGCGCGCGCGCACTGGTCTAATAACAGTAATTAAAAATGTACTGAAGGAAAGAAAAAGGCTGTTATAATTACATTAGTTATATATTGATTATATTGTTATATATTTAGTTATATTGATAATATTGTTATATATTTAGTTATATATTGATAATATTGTTTTACATCTAGTTATATATTTATTATATTGTTATATATCTAGTAATATCTTGATTATATTGATTTATATCTAGTTATATATTGATTATATAGATATATAGTGATATAAACAATATAAAACAATATAAACAATGCAGATTGTATATTGGTTATATTGATTATATATTATATTGTTGATTATATTGTTTTTAAACTTAAATAGTGGCACTTTTACAAACTGTACAATTTCAGTACTCCCAACTTGAAACACCTTCATGCATCCCTGCTGCCCTGCATCAGCTTCCGAAAATATGGCTGGTTCCAGTTTTGACTCTATAAGCGTCTCTAGAACTGAACATTTCAAATCAGACCACTCTGAATGATTCTGTTCACGTTCAAAGTTGAATTCACCTGGAATTTTTTATACATGAGCACCAGACCAACATTTTCTCTTTCCATTGTTTCAGGTCTGCTGTGCTCAGCTGGAGAAGAGGTTGTCAGACTGCAGGAGCTGGAGGGAAACACTGTGACCATCCATACTGGATTAACTGGAGTTCAGAGTGATGCTCACATACTGTGGCTCTATGGACCTGAGAATGCAGATATAAAGATAGTGAACAGTGACAGCTTTGAAGGAAAGATTATTACAAACTATGACAGTGAGAGATTCAGAGACAGACTGCAGCTGAACAGAACCAGTGGATCTTTAACCATCAGGAACATCAGCAGAGAAGATTCTGGAGTTTATAAGCTACAAATTAACACTAAAATTAGGTCTAAGTGGAGTTACAAGATGGATGTGTATGGTGAGCAAATACAAGATTATTATTTTTTTATTCAAAGTTATCTGATGTCCTATAAGTTTTAGGAGGAGATGCGTGTAAGAGTTACACTAGATTCAGACTGAGTGCCAGCAGCATCCGTCTCATTTAGAGAACCTAGTTTTTTTTATGGTTGTCTGAATAAAGTATTTTTTGTAGTCACCTGGAATGAAACACATTTGGAAGACCCACCTATAATTTATGCAGTACCTTATCAGAACTGATACTAATGTTGAACACATTATGTACCAGCAACATGAACATGAACTCACAAACATGCTGTTTTACCAAGTAAACCTAAGTTTAGTGAACAGCAGCTGCAGCACAATTAAGCAGATGCCAATTTTAGTTTACACTGCAAGTCTTTTGCGTTTTTAATGGTTACAGTTTTTGTTGTCTGTCGTTTTATTGTTGCATATTTTATATATACAAAAGTATAAATAAAATATTAACAAAAAGCTTGTTTTAATTGCACTATGATATCAGTGCCTGTAGTTATTGACTCTAGACCAGAGGAAATGTTAGGGGTTAACAGTGTTTTGACATATTGCCATTGGTAGTGGTTGTAACACTCTGTTGTGCTAATTTCTTATGTCTTTTGGTATTTTACAGCTCCAGCTCCAACACCAACCATAGGTCTGAAAGAAAACCACACAATGTTTCCAATAGAGCGATGTGTCCCTGTGTGCTCTGTGGAAAATGGGAAGGATGTGAATCTGTCCTGGTATAAAGAAAAAGAGCGAATCTCCACCACCAATAGCTCAGATTCCAGTGGTTATATTGTTCTTCCACTGGATCTAAGCAGCCCAAACAACTCTACTTACACCTGTGTGGCTGCTAATCCAGTTAGCACTCAGACAGCCCAGCCCAACTTAACAGGACACTGTTATAACAACACAGGCAGGTTAAACTCATTATGATTTGTGTGCACTGTTTATTTCTAATTGAATGACCAATAGCCTGAACACACTGAATCACAGGAAGTTAAGCAAACTACATATAAGAGGGTTCTGGTTTCTCTGATGTCCTACTGAAATAGATAAACCTGCTAATAACATGTGTTTAAATGTTTTATTTCATTTTTTTACAGAACTGACTGCTGTTGCTGTTGTTGTTGTTCTTCTTGCTTTTGTTTTTGTTACATGCTACTGGAAAAAGAAGGAAAGAACAGGCAAGGAAAATCTTTCATTATTTTAGTTTCTGTATTTTAGTGATGCAGTTTTAACATCTGCTACAATAGCAGTCTGTTTTTTTTTTACATGTCTAATTGCTGAAAACCCACGAATCTGAGGGAGAAGCAGCTTAGAAAATGTCTGTGTGTGTGTAATTGCTGAAAGTGCTGAGCTGAAGTATTGTACAATGAAAACAGAATTCAAAGGGAGTTCAGGAGGGATTTTTTTTATGTATATACTAATAGTTATTCCTCATTTTGCTGTTATTGATATACACTCACTGGTCACTTTATTAGGTATTTATTAGGTTCAATTGCTTGTTAACACAAATAGCTAATCAGCCGATCACATGGCTGCAATTCATTGCATATAGGCATGAAGAGGTGGTCAGGACAACTTGCTGAAGTGCAGACCGAGCATCAGAACGGGGGAAGAAAGGGGATTTAAGTGACTTTGAACGTGGCGTGGTTGTTGGTGCCAGACGGGCTGGTCTGAGTATTTCAGAAACTGCTGATCTACTGGGATTTTCACGCACAACCATCTCTAGGTTTACAGAGAACGGTCCGAGAAAGAGGAAATATCCAGTGAGCGGCAGTTGTATGGACGAAAATGCCTTGTTGATGTGAGAGGTCAGAGGAGAATGGGCAGACTGGTTCTAGATGATAGAAAGCCAACAGTAACTCAAATAACCAACCAAAATCTCTGAGGAACGTTTCCAACACCTTGGTGAAAGTGTGCCACGAAGAATTAAGGCAGTTCTGAAGGCAAAAAGGTGTCCAACCCTTTACTAGCAAGGTGTACCTAATAAAGTGGCCTGTGAGTGTATACTCTGTTGATTATTCTCTGTCAATATAGAAATATGCATACTCCATAATTTCTTATGCAATACATGAAAATGAGCATTTTTAACCCTGAACAAACATACGCTGTTCTATATGAATTGGTTCTTCCGGTTGAAATTGTGTTCATTATAAGTATGTGAACTCAGAGCACTGGCGTGTGCAGATAAATGTTATTATCTGATAGCATTTGTAGTGTTTTTCTTCATCACCTACACTTTTTAACCAAGACAGTGGAAAGAGAAGATAGAGCCGGCGAGCCATTACAATCTGATCCAAACAAAACAGAAACTCTAAACAAACAGGCGGTGATAGCGTGTAACTATCATACATGATCTCTTACTGTTAGACTTAATACGCCTGTGAGCTGTTATAATCAACACTGAACAATCTGACTCAACTATAACTGTATGACAGCCAGTCAGTTGCCTCTGAATTCTCTGGAATGCCAGTCTGTTTAATCGAGTCGCCTTGTGCTTGTTAACTTTACTCATAGCGTGAAATCTCTCCATCTGACATAAACGTAAACATGACATGATGGTGCAGTATCCATTTTAATTCGCTGCTCATGAGAAACGGTGAGTGTGGCAATCCACTCATCCCCAGCTGCACTGATCTACGTTTACTCAGAGATAAAGTTGTGCTCATTCCACAACGTCTTAATAGTAAATGGGACTGTAAACATAGTCGAGTTTGTTCATCTCCACTACAACTGTTCTATCATTTAACTTTATTATGGCTTAATTTTCTTATACTAAGTTAGATACAGCATGCAGTGCAATGCATAAACCCACATAAACAGCAGCAGCAGGCCAGCACACAATGCTCACAATCTCAGTAATGTAAATACTGAGTATGTGTTCTGTTGCTCTCTGTGATCCTACTAATGTTCCCCTGCTTATCTTTGCAGGTTCCTCCGTAGCTGAAAGATACAATGGAATACAGTATACAGCAGGATCTCAACAGAATGACACTCAGCCATGTGAGCCAAGCGTCTCCTTCATGAGTGAAATTGCGTAGACAGGAAGGGAAAGTGGACATTATCAGTTTTACTTTATGTGTTATGGTCTTTTTCCAAACGGATTACTTGAGTATGATTACTGACAAGTGCCCAGTATGAAGGTGGCAGGAGTGTAGTATGATGAACAAACAGCTGCTGAGTGGCTTCTGAAAATGGCGCAAAACTTAAAAAAGTGAAAAATATGGCGGGGGTTGGGCTCCCATAGCTTGTTTTCTCATTTGTTTGTTTCTTTTAAGAAAAAGCTAAAAAAAGAAATGGTTAAGAAGTACAGGTCTGTATGAAAAATGTGAAAATAGGCTGTTTTAATTGGGTTGTCTTTGAAAATAGCCCCAGATAGGCAGAACTGAGATCGTTACACTGCTTAACTGTTCTTGCTGCTAAACATTTCATTACACTGTGGCCTGCAGCTGCTGCCTGTCTCATTTTTAATGTTTACATATTTATAAATAAACAAGCAATGAAACCATGTCATTCCTTTGCATTTTTTCTTGCTTGTCTGATCAAATGTGTCTTGACACTTTTTAACAAACACATATCACCAGTCTTCATTGTTTAGTGTTCTCTCAGTAACACAATTGACTATTTTGTGATGGTGATATATATGTGTGTGTGTGTGTGTGTGTGTGTGTGTGTGTGTGTGTGTATATATATATATATATATATATATATATATATAAAAAGAGAGAGAGAGAGAACTTTATTGATCCTGGAGGGAAACTGCAGTGTTTCAGTAGCAAGACATAATTACATATAAACTTACATATACTATGCAGAAAAATATAAATAAATCTAGACATAAGTTAAAGTACAAGAGAAGTAAAAGTATATCTATTTACATGACAGATTTGTTGTATTTACAGACAGCAGGCATGGAGTGGTAAGAGGTAAACTAAAGCACATATTATAGACATGACTAACTCTGAGTTGCATCAATATTACAGTGAAAAGTAAAGTGCATAGTGAAAGCGTTATTACAGTAATAGCTGTGATATACTGCACAGTGTGTATTGGTCAGAGAAGAGGTACAGTGATATGGTTCAGCACAGTTCAGACAGCAGGAGATCAGTACCCTCTCTGCAGTAAGGAGATTCATTGTAGAGCCGTATAGCTGTGGGTAAGAAAGATCTCACTCAGCGCTCTTTAACACAGCATAGCCGTAACAGACGGCCACTGAATGTGCTTCTCTGTTCATCAAGTGTAGCATGCAGAGGGTGTGAGGTATTGTTCAAGATGGCTAACAGCTTGATGAGTCCAGCTTGTCTCCTACAGCAGAGCCAGCCTTCCTAATAAGTTTATTTTGTTCAGAGTACTTGTGCTAATGCTGCTGCCCCAGCACAACAGCACAGAATAAAGCACTCGCTGCCACAGACTGGAACAATGTCCAAGGCGTCCAGCTTGTTGTCCACACCCTGGTACTTGTACCACCTCCACATCAACACCATCAATGGTGACTGGTCACACGGCAGGTTTAGACTTCCTGAAGTCCAGCACCTTCTCCTTCGTCTTACTGATGTTTAGCTACAGCTGGTTCAGCTTCCTGTACTCCTCCTCCTGTCCATTCCTCATGCACCCCACAATGGACGTGTCATCAGGGATTTTTTGTAGATGACAGGACTGTGTGTTGTACTTGAAGTCAGTTGAAGTGTACAGGTTGAAAAGGGAAGGGGCAAATTTTTGACCACAAAGAAAGCAAATAAATGGACTCTTGACCAAAGTAAGCCTCACCTCTTACTCAAAGCCGTGTTCTACGTTTTTACGTTTTATAGTGTTGATAATAAAATAGGGGGTGCATCTGAAAAATATATTTTATTTTCCTTTTTCAGATTATTTTGCCTTATGACACCCTGCTTGTACCTCTGTGCCATTAACAGATGAGATTTTTGTGTTTTAAGCCAGTATCTTCTGACAAATGTGTTGTAAAACAGTATTTCAGGTGTCCGGCAGTGGATTCAGTGGATTTTGGGTAACAGTGTTACTGTGAAGGAGCTTGTAGAGGCGTGTCTGGTTCTCATCATCACCACTGTGAACAATTCTGAGTTTATAAAGTTTAAAACCGAACATTTCACACCAGTAAAGTCCGACACAAAGACAAACACTTGCAACACCACGCTTCGCGTCTTAGTCGGACTCCAATTCCCAAGACACCTCAGTTTGTCATGTGACTCCGCCAACCAATCATTCGTTAATCAGCGGAACCCCGTCCGTTTAGCGCCTGTGCATAAATGCCTGTCTGAAGTGCTGCCTGCTGTTCTCTTGTTGTGGTAGATAACCTTTCATGACCTTGATTTGTTTCTCATGATCTCTCGGATTTTCCCCTTTTGGCTAAGATTACCTTTACATCGGCTCTTTGGTCTCGACCCTCGCATGTTTATCTAACGTGACCTTGGTTGTGACTTTCTCCCATGTCAATATCGTGTTTTGCTGCTCCTGGTCTGGTGTTTATTTTAATAAACCGCTTTATTTTATAGTGTCTAGTTCGCCAAAACAATCCGTATGAATGAGAAAATGAATCCATATGGAATTGAATTTAATTCACTGAATAATAATAAGTTGCATTTCTTAGAGCTTCATTTTTAATGTCACGCCACACCGTTTAGAAGCATCTACTGAGGGGGTATCTGATGTACACAAAAGACGAGATACAATGCGAGAGCACTTCATACTGAGAACAAGGTTCATATACATTTCACGCAAAGGCTCATGGTATTCAAGCACTCTCTCTTTAAGGATCTCCCTGAATGTGGAAGACGTGGATGTGAATTTTACAGCATCTGAGCAGACCAGAACGGTAAGAACTCACAGCAGAGAACTTGTAGAAAGGAGAACCAGAGCCGGTCCGCTTCCTATCCCCAACTATATCAAATACGGGCCTGCTGAACAGCAGAGGGCGCCCGCGAGTGAGTCCTCAATGAATGGGAGGGAATGGAGCTCAACGGCTAAAAACCGACGGTTAAAATAGTTTCTGATCACTCGCCCTGAACATTTCTTTAACTTTAGAAAGTAGAAGGATGTATTTCACTAAAAAGAAAAAAAAAGTTTTACCGATATATTTACCTTTTTCTACAGCAAACGGGTTTTGGGCAGCAGGAGGCGGGCTTTACTGCTAGAGCGGGATGATTGATTGGCGAGCGGAGCAGCTCATTGGCTGTTCGCGCCCAGTGACGTGCATGAGGCGTCGTTTTAAACTCCTATAGCTCGAGTTTAAAAGCTCTTAAAATATAACATTTATATAACATAACATATAACATATTTTATATAAAATATAAATGTTTTTTGCTGCTCTGTGTTCAGGAAATTAATGCATTATTTTACACTAAAAATGTTTAAGCCTTTAGAAACTTTAGAAACTATGATTTTGCTCAAATGCTCCATATCAGCCCATTCGTTTTGGACTCACTCGGGCGCGCCCTCTAGCGTTTGAGAAAACCAGAAGACATTGCAGAGTATAATTCTCCCTGGGTGAATTACGACTGTGAATGGGCTGATATGGAGCATTTGAGCAAAATCATAGTTTAGAAATGCTTAAACATTTTTAATGTAACATAATAGCATAATTTCCTGAATACAGAACAGCATAAAACATTTAAACACCGCTGTTATATTTTAAGAGCTTTTAAACTGGAGCTATAGGAGTTTAAAATGGCCCCTCATGTACGTTAATGACGTCAGTTAGCTGCTCCGCTGGCCAACCAGCCAGCACTCAGTAGCAGTAATGCTAACAAATCAGCAGTCAGTGACAGTAATACCGGCTTTCTGCTGCCCCAAACCCGTTTGCTGTAGAAAAAAATCAAAATATGTGTGTTTTCTTTTTCTTTCATCCTTCTGCTTTCTAAAATTAAAAGATCTGAAACTATTTTAAATTTTCATTTTTAGCCGTTGAGCTCCATTTACTCCCATTCAGTGAGGACTCACTTGCGCCCTCTGCTGTTTTTTTTATATAACTGGGGAAATAAGAAGTAGCCAGGCTCTTCATAAACCGGCTCTGCTCACTGTTCCCTCAGGCTGTGTCTCAAATGGCTCCCTGCTTCCCTATGTAGTGCACTAGGGGAACTTCTTCATCAAGATAATTCTCTCAGTGTCAAGTAGGAAATTATGCACACATGACTTAATATGTAGTGATTTGGCTCGAGAGTCAGTATAAGAAGACTGCAGTAGGTAGGGAGTACAGGGCTGTTTGAGATTCAGCGTCTGTGAGTCTCGGCTCTGCTGGAGGTCATTCTCCACAGAGCATTTGTAGAGAGGACAGTTATCACTGTCATGTCACCTTGACGTGGCCAGACTCCCCTATGTGAGATGTGCTCCTGTCACAGTCAGGGGTCTCAGAACCAGCAAGTCATTATGAGTTCTGTTTAGCCCCAAGTTACCTCTACTTACATATTGAAGTAAATATGCACTAACAAAGGTAAGTTTCCATTTCAAATTAAGAAATTATTTAATTGTTATTAAATTATTAAATTGTTATTAAAATTAACAAAGTTCTGTTGTTTTTAATCCTTTCTCTTAAGGAGGCCTGTGTGGCTGCAGGCATTAGATTGAATTGTCCCTCTCCTCACTGCAAAGTATTCAGAATTGCAGAACTTCTTTAATAGCTTAGTTCTTTTACTTCTGATACTCAAGTAGTTAAAATAAAAAAAATTGATCGACTACTTTTGCTCAAGTAAAATTTTACCAAGAGCATTTCCCCTTTTACTCCAGTACAGAGGTTGTGTGCTCCTGGCTTATGAGCAGAGGCTGGGAAACAAACCCTGTCTGCATAAACAGGTATTTCTCAGGTTTGGAAGCAATGTCTCGACTATGTTTGGGAGGCTTGTAGACTTATAGAAATGCAGGTAGTTGACAGAAATATGCCTGTATCTGTTGCAGTTATTAAAGTTAGCATTTTAAACTTTGACTAAATGTGTCCTCTTCCTACAGCCACCCACCTGCTGCCTCTTGACAGATAAAGACTTACAGCTCGTCCCAGGTATTTTTATTTATAGTAATGGTTACAGAGTTGCTCCTCATTATCATATTTCTATCATATTTTACTCTGTCTTTTAGCACAATATTATGTATTTAAAACCGTGACTCACCTGCTTTCTTTTTTTTTCTTTAGTTTGCAAAAGCTGAGCTTTGAATGTTGAGTACTTCTGGGGAAAAACAGCTGTTTTAGTTCACAGTAAAACCCTCCTTGTATGCCTCCTACTTGTATGCTATTACATACACATCCCCTTTTTTCTTGTGGCCATGTAGTCGGCCAGCTCTCATTTATCTGGTGAGGTTGTTACTCATTTTGCTTACTTTTGTCTTTATTTTAGGTGCAGCCATGTAGAATCCACAGTCACAAGCAGCAGGTGACAAAAAATTGACCAGAAACCCCACAACTGTTAAGACTCGTGTATCTTCTTCTTCTTCTTCCTTCGCCTGCTCCCTTTAGGGGTCGCCACAGCGGATCATCTGCCTCCATCTCGCCCTATCCACTGCCTCCTCTACTTTTACACCAACCATCTCCATGTCCACCTTCACCTCATCCATAAACCTTCTCTGAGGTCTACCTCTTCTCCTTCTACCCGGCAGCTCCATCTCCAACATTCTTTGCCCAATATATCCACTATTCCTCCTCAACATATGTCCAAATCATCTCAACCTGGCCTCTCTGGCTTTATCTCCAAACTGCTCCACCTTCACTGTCCCTCTGATCTGCTCATTTCTAATCTTGTCCAGCCTAGTCACTCCCAACGAAAATCTCAGCATCTTCATCTCCGCCACCTCCTGTCTTTTAGACAGAGCCACAGTCTCCAAACCATACATCATAGCAGGATGCACCAGTAGTGGTTGGTGTAGTGTAGTGGTTAACACCTCTGCCTTCTACGCTGTAGACTAGGGTTCAAACCCCCACCTGGGTAAGAACCCTACGCTATACCAATAAGAGTCCTTGGGCGAGATTCCTAACACCACCTTCGCCTACTTGTGTAAAATGATCAAATTGTCGCTCTGGATAAGAGCGTCAGCCAAATGCCGTAAATGTACTACTGTCTTGTAAACCTTCCCTTTCACTCTTGCTGCTATCCTTCTGTCACACATCAGCCCTGACATCCGTCTCCACCCACTCCATCCTGCCTACACCCTCTTCTTCGCCTCTTTTCTACACTGTCCATTGTTCTGGATGGTTGACCCAAGATATTTGAAGTCATCCACCTTTACGACCTCTACTCCTTGCATCTTCACCTTTCCACCTGCCTCCCTCTCATTCACACACATGTATTCCATCTTATCTCTACTGACCTTCATTCCTCTCTTAGAGGTTCTCTCTCATCTCTCTCTCTCTCTCTCTCTCTCTCTCTCTCTCTCTCTCTCTCTCTCTCTCTCTCTCCCCCTCTCCCTCCCCCATTCATGCTCTACATATATGCTCACTGACATCTTCTTACAACCGCTGTAAAGCTGACCCCCGTGTGGTCAGAAATGGAATAAAAATGCTATTATTTTTTGCGCTGGTTTGAGCTGTAGAAATCATCGTTTGTGCTGGCACCATTTCTGAGATATTAAACATTACAGTTTATTGCCTGTGACATCACTCAGCCTCCCATCAACGTCCAAATCACACCAAAAGGGTCTCATTCATTTATGCCATTAAAAGCAAAATTCCAGCTGTTTTAATTCTCCAGTGATAAAGCCATAAAGGTTGGACTGGTGACGTCATGCAGCCCCCCATCAACATCCAAAACAATGTTCTCATTCGTTTGTGCTAGTTTGTCCCATTAAAAGTTTGTGCTGTTATAGCTCTTAAGTTGTTGCATGAACGGGTTTTGTCACTACAGATGACATCATTTACCACAGGATTAACACTAGTCGATGGTGAAGATCTGAGAAAGGCCTTTTTGCTTCATCCTCATGAGTGTGTGATGCCACTAATCCAGCATTTACGGCTTTATAACTGGAGAATTGAAAGAGCTGGAATGTTTCTTTCAAGGGGACAAACCAGCACAAATGCAGCACAAACAAATAGTGGCATTTTTATTCCATTTCTGACCAAATGGGGGGCCAGCTTCACAGAGGCCTTTTGCCACACCTAACTAATTGAGCCTGTGTGCATATGACAATCCGTCACTGCGTTGCTGTGGCACATACTGGAGGGCAGGAAGTGATTTTTATTAGAAGAACTGCCACAAGCTCTCAAAAGGCCTGTGGTTTACATTGTTTATGGTTGCTTAAATAGCTCTGAGAAACTTATATCACGTACCAAATCTTGTTGTTCACAGGGGGATAAATGCAAGAAATTGACCAAAAATGCTGGCAAAATTTTGCACAGTTCATCTGTGGGTTTAAAAGGTACAAGCAACACCACTTAAATCACGGTTAAGTTTTTAAACACTGTGTCCATTCATTGTCCACTCTTGACACTCCGACCTTGCTAGTCCTTGTAGATGTAAAGTCAGAGCCATAAGCTCATCTGCTGATGCAGTTTGATAGTCATCCTCTAGTCCTTCATCAGTGGTCACAGGATGCTTTTGGCTGGGTGTTTTTGTTTGGTGGACTATTCTCAGTCCAGCATCAACATTGAGGTGTTTAAAACTCCAGCAGCTCTGCTGTGTCTGATCCACTTGTAGCAGCACAACATACACTAACACACCACCACCACATCAGTGTCACTGCAGTGCTGAGAATGATCCACCACCCAAACAATATCTGCTCTGTTGGGGTCCTGAGGGGGCCCTGACTATTGAAGAAGAGGGTGAAAAGACTAACAAAGTATGCAGAGAAACAGATGGACTACTGGCTGTAATTGTAGATCTACAAAATGCTCCTATATAAGTTGGAAATGAGCGAAGGTAAGGTAGCTATAAATACTAAAGTGGCTAATATTGATAGTAATATTGGTATATGGTAACTGATTATTTATCTACGTACTGACTATTCCATCAATCTGGTCTGTGTTGTAGTCAAGTGCTGTAGATTTATGTCAGACAATTTAAAGCAATTGTTTCCAAATTATTTTTAGTGTTGTCATTGAAATTTGTGCATGCATACAGATGAAAACAGGTGAGCTTTATGAATTGCTGACTTTACAAGGCAGTACATACTGGCTGAAGACATGATAATGCACGTTAAAACTATGGCAGACTATTGATTGATTGGCTGTGTTCACCTATGCTGTACTGTCTTCATTGGGGATTGGGGTCAGTTGGTTTTCTTTTTGTGGTTGTTTGCTTTCTCTGTTATGCCGTTTCTCAATAAAAGTGAACGTTAGGCTACATCTGATGCTGTGCTATTGATTCAGGTACATGTAGTTAATAAATAGAGATTTAGACTTATGCAGAACATATCTGGAAGTGAATGGAGTGAGTATATTATGCTGGCAGGGCAGGGGAGTGTTAATATCATGGCGTACCTGGATGTGAGCTGAGCAACTGGGCCAGAATTGGGCCTGAATTCAAAGTCTCGGCCAATGCCTTCCGAGCTCTGTGTGCAGCATTCGGCTTAGATGTGGCTCAACTGATTTTTGCTCTCTGGGAGATTCAGTGTTGAAAGGTAAGATGTTGAAACAATGTCACGATATCAACGCTGGTTCACTTTTCCAAAAAAAAAAAAAAAAAGTCCAACGGTGACTCAACCTTCATCCACGACGTTAAACACTGAAATGCCAAGTGGGATTTCATGCCTAAGTGGTTCTTTGCATAGTGAAATGGTTCTTCAGATGATGAAGAAGGTATTTTATATGGTTCTATATAACACCAAAATGTCAAGCTTGCACCAATAGGAGAAATCACCCAGCATTCTTTATACTAGATACATAGCAATACATACTGGGGCAAACGTGGAGCTAATAACTTTAGTGTTTAAAAAGGACCTGATGCAGGTCAGGTCACTTTGTTAGACGTGTGGTAGTGACTTCAAAGTTAAATTTACATGGAATATCTTTTACATGTTAATGTGTCACTATTTAAACAGTTTCAGAAACATTTTCCATGTTACTTGTTTACATTGTTTCAGGTCTGCTGTGCTCAGCTGGAGAAGAGGTTGTCAGACTGCAGGAGCTGGAGGGAAACACTGTAACCATCCATACTGGATTAACTGGAGTTCAGAGTGATGCTCACATACTGTGGTTTCAAGGACCTGAGAGCACGATGATAGTAAACAGTCTGATCATTAGAGGAGAGATTATTACAGACTATGACAGTGAGAGATTCAGAGACAGACTGCAGCTGAACAGAACCAGTGGATCTTTAACCATCACAAACATCAGCAGAGAAGATTCTGGAGTTATAGATCAAATATCAGGACTGGTCATCGTTTAATATGGAGATTTAGAGTTTTGTGACAGTAGCATGGTGGTGCGCTGGGTAGTGCTGTTGTCTCCCAACAAGAAAGGCCAGGGTTCGCTTCCCAGACTAGGGAGTTTGCATGTTCTCCTTTTGGTGTCTACAGGCAAGTTGGAGATACTGAAGGCTGTGTTTGCACTGTGATGGAGTGACAACCTGTCCATGGTGTTTTGTGTTTTCTACCTAATGCACACTGGGACAGGCTCCAGCACCTCCTGTGAGGACAAGATGATGAGAATTTAATGAGTAATAATATGATTATTTTTATTTACCTTATTTCGTGTACGTTTAGCAGCAACTGTAATCCACAACACCATGTCCATTTAATTTCTACATGAATCAGGTGTGTTGATTTGGGCTGAAGGTGAAACTCCCGCACTTTCAAAAAACTGATGTGTTAAATAACGTGAGTTACCCTCGCCTTAAACACATTAATGTTTGCTGTTTAACACATTCTGTATTAAAAGTAAAACAAAATGTGTTAACCACAACTGAGAACAAATATTTTAGCACGTTCATGGTGAAAATAATACTAGTTTTTCAAATCTATCATGCTATACCAGTTTTGACCACAATGTGCAATGGCTCACAAACCTCAACTTGCACCACTATGGTGTCTATTTGAAGACATATAGGTAGGTAGGTAGGTAGGTAGGTAGGTAGGTAGGTGGGTGGGTATGTGGGTGGGTACAGTCTGTTACAAATAATAAAGAAAATCTAATGAAAGAGGCTGGAATAACATGTAGTTATCACACATGGCCATCTACTACTAGATTAGAAAGGTACTGATTTCTTCCAGACATTGGCACCCCAGATTTTTTTCATATAGGTGGCCAGATGGACTCACTGGAAATCCTGGTGTGGCAAACCCAAAAAAAAAGCCATCACTGAATTTCAGGAAAACTTGTCAATATGAGAATGAAGGAATTGCATTACTTATTATCTGAGGTGCACCACAGACACTCACAAATCAAGTTCCCAAGAATGAGCACTGACTGAGAAATCAGCATCAAACATTGCAACCATGCAAACTAAAAAAGGTGTAAATCTTCACTTTGCAGATTCAATTATTAAATTGAGACATAAGCCCTTTTCACCCATTTCACTTTCCATTGTTTGAATGCACAATCATGCATTATTAGGAAGAAAACAGGAAGCTTTCAGGACTGTATTATTTAGACTGCCATTTATTCAGGTCTGAACAGTCAGTCTTCCTCTTCCTCTAATGATCCTGGTCTAAGAGTCTTAGAAGCATCAGTAGAAACACAGCCTGGGAATCTCTATTAAACTCCTGTTCAGGCATCCTTATTATCATCAATCAAATGTCCAAAAAAAGGTGCTGGACCTGAGCCACGGTGGCTCACTAAGAAAAGCAATGTAGTTGCACTCAAAAGGATGTGGGTTCAAATCTTGCTCAAGCTACTGCTTTTCACACAGCAAGTTGGAAATCAGAGATAAATGTCGAAAAAAAATAAGAAAGCCTTGTGAGATCCTGTGGCTCGCTGGTAGATGCCATGCCCCGTGGTTGGGGGTTATCGGTTCAAATCCCGATCAGGAACTCCACGTCACAGTTGCCGTTGTCAGTTGAAGTCACCTTCCAAGGAGGTCCTGGATGGAGCCTGGAGGTGCACTGGCACCGGAGGAAGGCCGGAGGGCGATACCCGAGAAGGGGGGGAAATAACCCGGGCCACCCCCCCGGGCCTCCTGGAGGAAGACAATAAGGGGTTATGGCACCTGAAAGGGAAAAAAACTTAGCTGCATATTTAAAACCTATCACCCACATTCTGAGTGGCTTTTTGGAGGAAGACTGCTGTTCTTCTCCACTTCGGTCTCCCTCCTCACCACCTCATTTCTGTGCACCCTTGATTCTCTCCTCCACCCACTAGGACCACAAGCAGAGTCTAGCCTGGCTTCAAACCGGCAACCTCTTGGACATGAGACAAGGCTTTTCCCACAAAGCCACAAACTCTGACACACAGCATCCTTTTTTTAGGGGGTTTATCTTGAAAACTGAAAGGCTGCCACAAGCCTCCTGGTAAGCCTCTCTCTGACCCACATGTGCTGCTCTGCTCAACAGGCATTCAGTCATCCTTTACTCAAGGGCTCCTTGGAAGTTCTTAGCAGCTCAGTTGGTTCTGTATTGACAGAGTGAAACTGAATATAACTGTGCGTTTATTAGGTGGAGAGGATCGGTGTTTAGTGGGTTAAAGCCTGGACTGTAGGCTAGTCAGAGAAATGTGGTTCCAGTAACTGGTTTCAGGAGGTGTACTATTAATGATGGTACAAGATCAGTCCATTTGAATAAGATAAGATAGATTTTTATTATCCCACTGGGGGAAATTGGAATTGTTACAGTAAAATACACAGTAAGCAGATACTTTGCTTAAAACAGCACTTTGCTAAGAGTATTACATTCACAAATGAGAAAAATAAAGAGTTAATTAACAGACACCAACAAAACTGCTTAGAATGCTGAGGAGCTTCTTGGGCCCAAGATTCCTCGGTCTGTAGGACTTCTCCAAATGAACTGATCTTAACTATGTTTACCTCAGTAACTGAGGATAAAACAAAAAATTATACGTGTTACCAGATCTGTATTAGTAATTTTAACATGAACCAAAAAACGTTAAGTCAGTGCAGTTATTATGTTTTACAGTGTGTTGTACTTGGAACTGAGGATTTCCATCATCCTATAACCCACTCAAGGTCATCAAAGCTGAAGAACATGTTAATTTAACACAACCTGTATGGCCTGTGTTGATAAATGTCATCCACAGTTTTTTTTTTTAGTCAGTAGTGTAAAGTTTTGATATGCTTTAAGTAACACTCACAGAAATCATGACAGTATTTACTTTAATATCACTTATACACTATATTGCCAAAAGTATTCACATCATTGAATTCAGGTGTTTGTTTTGTGTTTGCTCCTTGGTTTTAACCTGTAGATTTTCTTTAAACTTGTGCCTTAGTTAAGCCTTTGCATGTAAGGTTGTGTGTATGTGAACGTGATAACATGTTGAAACTATTTTTTCTTTATTTTTATCTATTTTATCCTTTCTTTTAGTTATAGTTTAATTTAGTTTCTCTTAGTTTAGTTTCCTTTTTCATGTTCGGCATTCCTAAAAAGATTTTTCTAAGTAAATTTATTTACATGTTTATTTAAAATTAGTGTGAGAGCTTCTCTTTTCACAAAACATTTGTGATGTCACCAAAAAAAAAAACAAAACAAAACAAAAACCAACCGCTGTGATTCATTTTCCCAAAACCTCTCCTTCTGCCATCATTAAACAGGCTGTCTTTGATACTGTGGCTTTAAGATTGACATATCCTGCTCTTGAAAGAAAATCTATTTCCATTTCTGTCGCTTTTCAGTTTTGGATATAGTTTGAAAATACCTGTTGCTGTTTACAATGTGTGTAAATTTCATGATGAACGGACTAAAAGAAACGGCCCAAAATGACTTTGGTTGGGGCGGTGGGGGGGGTGTGGTTGGTTCCATTGAATTACATTAAAAGTAAAGCATGTTTATCCTCCTCCTGTAAAGTTATTATTTTGGAGATACGTGGTTTTGTTTCTGACAGCAGCGATATGTAAATAACCTTTGTTCTCGCTGGCTTCCCTGTATTGTCCCTATTTATTGATTGATTGATTGATTGATTGACTGATTGATTGATTGATTGCAGTCTGGACTAAAACACTTCTATATGAATAGGCCGGGCTAATCTTCTGTAGACAGGAGTGCATGAACGTTTTTAAGCCTTCCAACCAAATAATCATATGGGAACGTGGAAGTAGTGATGGCAAAAACAAAGCTGTCTGAAGCAGTGAAGACTATCTAAAAAGGGTTAATTACTTTTAAAATCAGTGCACATTATCGACACCTGGTGGTTAAAAACATGAACAGCAGCTATAAATTCACCCTGTCTTGGGAGATATTTTACAATAAAGGACCCATTCTTTATTTTCTAGTGATTTTAAAAGCAACTCACTTGTTTCTAAAGCACTGAAGGTAACTAACATAAACATGTTGGTTCTACAAAAAAATTACATCACCTTTGAGCCTCAACGCAGTTTATAGCTGGTATTTATAGCAAATCTCCTGACAAACACACATATGACCTCATTCCCTGCTGAAAAAAGACCATTAGAACCAGTAAGATTTAAACCTGAATGCTTTGCTTTCTAAGGGGAATAGGCTTAATTGTTACATTTAGGAGACCACTAGTTCCCTGAAGGACACTTTCAGATCCCATTAGGAAACCATCAAATGCATCTGCATCTCCCAGGTCACCTGCTCAACCATCAAGTCCTTTACACTGTGATATCAGCCCATCAGGAAAACATAAAATACCACTAGTGACTAGTGGACACCACCAGGAACCAACAGATTCTTTTAATGGTTTCTATGATTGTTTTTTTTCTGCAGGGTTCACATTTACCTTTGCTCTACTCCTCTGCATATTCTCTAATAGCCAAGGTGTGAGCTTGAAATTCATGAAAACTGGTGCAGGTGTTGCATCAGATTCACTCCTCCTCATTTTCTCCTTCACGAATCAAGTCAATAGGAGCCGCATTCACTGAGAAGAAATCAGCACCAGAGCCGGTTTACGAGGAGCCCCTTCCTGGTTCCCTGTTACATCATAAACGTGACTGCAAAACGCCAGAGAGCGCTCGCTCGCGAGTCGTCAATGAATGGGGGTGAATGGAGCTCAATGGCTGATAAATAATATAAAAATAGTTTCTGATCACTCGCCCAGAACCATCCAATAAGTCTACAAAGTAGAAGGATGTATTTCACTAACGAAGTAAAGAAAACTCACCTGTATGTTTCCTTTTTCTACAGCAAACAGGTTTCAGGCAGCAGGACACCATCATTACTGATACTGAGTACTGACTGATTGTTGAGCGGAGCAGCTCATTGGCTGTTTGTGCTCACTGACGTTATGGACCTACGTGAGGCACCATTTAAACTCCTACAACTCGAGTTTAAAAGCTCTTAAAAGTAAAACAGCAGGGTTAAAATGTTTTACGCTGTTCAGTGTTCAGGAAATGATTGTATTCTTTTATATTTAAAATATGCGTCTATAAACTGTGATTTTGCTCCATCTTAACCCAGTCATTTTGGTCAAGCTCAGGAGCGCCCTCTAGTGTTTGAGAAGCTGTGAGAACCAAACAACCCAGCAACTACGGAAAGAGAGTTCTGTTGGATCAGGTTCTAAAGCAGTCCCATGGTTTTCTGCTGAATAAAACTATGCACATCACTGGTCACATGTGTTAGGAAAACAAACCATTAGTGGAGTGCTTCAAAACAAACAGGTTTTTTATCTCTTTTAGCGGCGTTCAGGCTGCACTTGAGATACTGTTCAAAGTGACTTTTCATTTGACCGCTGCTGTCCACAGCGACACTTTTTTCCTTTAACGGTGCTCTATACGGTGTTTTCACAGTTGGCTCAGTTTCTTTCTTCTTTAAAATGCCCCGCATCCTACATTTATTATTTTTCTAATTAATTTTGTCTGCTAGATCATCCCACAGTTTTCGAGATATCAATACCTTTCCAACTCCAAAATATTTAGTCTCATTGGGAATGGTGTGCTTGCTGACAGCTTTTGGATCGGCTGTACGATTTTCAAACAATTATAGTTAAATGATGAATTGTCCCCAAAGGAATGAAGGTGTTAACTTATATTATGCTGGTACAAGTCTATTAGCAACACCCTATTAACCATGTGGGCCAGACTACTGGAACCAATACTCTAGCAACCACTTGCTATGCCATAATGACCACCTGGGATGACACAGCAACCACTTACCAGCACCTTAGGAACCAGGTGGGACACCATAGCAACCAGCTAAAACACCATATTAACTGCCTGGAAAGACCCTAACAACCATCTAGGAATTGATCTTTCGGCATTTTCTTCAGCGTATCTGTGCATGGGTTCATGATAATAATACATAATCATCATCCTGCACAAGTACAGGAGCACACATTTGATGTAGATGCACGGCTTTATGGCTGTGGTCACCATACCTGGTCCTGAAGATCTACCTTCCTGCAGAGTCTAATTCCAACCAGATTAGTCACACCTTGTCCAGCTAATTAACTCCTTCAGAACTCCTTGATTGCCAAGATCAGATGCATCAGTAATATAGGCAAGCTGGGGTCAAGCATGTTATGCTTTTATAGCAGCAGGCGATAAAAAAAAAGCTAAGAGTAAACTTTGTGCATAAAAGGCTACACTAGTTAGCACAGAAGAGATTGAATGTGTCACTTTGTATTGGCTACATTACAGGGTTGCACTGTACATTGTGGGAATATAAATCATCAGATTTCCTAAATGGGTGGAGATGTGGTGACTTGATGTGGCTCTTTGATTATTCCCTACTGAACATGTGGCTCTCCAAGAGAGAACTACTATTTTGGCTAAATTAAACCATTAAGAAATTCCTTTTTTTCAGTTATACACAGGAAAAGAAGTTACATTCTTAGCTCTATTGGTTGGGGACCTCCTGTAGCTGCCAAACTTCTCACTGTCACTGTGAATACAATACACACAATACAGCTGCACAACCACAGATCCAGAGCAGCAGAAAACAACAATGCACAAAAGGCTCTGACAGCCACAGTACGCACCACATGCACCTGGGATCCATAAAGGTGCTCCATCACAGTACAACATGCAGTCTGTACCCTCGACTGCTAAACACAACACGAGTTCCCAACCACAGATCCTAAGCAGCAACACTCAGCAACAAATCGTACCTGCTCTGTGGTCCATGGGGGTCCTGACCACTGAAGAACAGGGTAAAAGGGGGCTAACAAAGTACGCAGAGAAACAGATGGACTACAGTCTGTTAACTGCAGAACTACAAAGTGCTCCTATATAGTAAGTGGAGCTGATAAAATGGACAATGAGCATAAAAAGAAGGAGGTGGTCATGATGTTATGCCTGATCAGTGCATACAGGTAACCTAATGCAGAAACAAACATATGACAGACAGGGAAATAGCTTATCTTTTCTTTATGAGTAAGGCCGGTCTTTTTTTCTTAAAATATTATGTATCAAGAAAACAAATAACTTAGCACACTGAAAACACAGGACATGAAATTTCTTTATACTTGCCTTATGGTCAGCCTATATGGTACTTTCTGCATAGCAGATATTGCAGTCAATAGCAGTAGCAATACAGGTATATTCAGAAAAGGACGGTCTTCTCTAATGGACAAGGAAAAAAAAAATCACTCAGTCTTCACTAAGATTCATCTTTGGTCATGCATTCTCAATCGCAACAAAACTCAGGAATGTAGCAAAATGCAGTTAAATGAATACCAATTATAAAAGCAGTTAAACATATTATAGGCCAATTAACATTGCCTGTCAGCTAGTAAAGTGATCTAACAATCAGCACAGGCTGGTTCCCAACCCAATTCCCAACAGGGTCCACATTTTTTCTCAACCCCCAGCCTACGACACACAGGGGATGAAGGAAAAATGAGCACCAGGTTGGTAACCACTGGCCAATACATTAAATTTTCACACAGATATAAGATTATAAATATTTATAAATAATTTAACATTAATATACAATAATAATCATGTAATATAAAAATATATAATAGATATAAAACAAATTCATTCTTCCAAATAGGACGTTGTTAGAAACATAGAGTCAAGCTTATGTTCTTTAACATCTTACGTGGCCAGAACACATCAACAGACCCAACGTTTAATTACACACTTCTATAACCTGAGAACAGCTCAACCAGTTTGTGTTGAAGTCTGTGTAGTTACTGAATAATAACTAACTAAATAAGCTTTAGTATGTAATAAGAATGGGATTTTCGTGGTAGACCACAAAAACTACCCCCATAAGATAAACAGCACTGAAAGCTAGCATTGTAATCAAGATGGATAGAGACAGAGTCAGAGACAAGGCTGAGACTAGGATACAAGTCCAAGTCAAGATCAAGACTGTTAGTAAACGAGACAAGACCTAGACCTGGAGTGAAAAAGACCAAGACCGAGACCAGATCTAGACCAGACTAATATTTTTTACAGAATGCATTATTGTGAGTCGGTGAGACTCTTGGGCCCACATATGAAAGAATGAGACTAGTTTCAGACTTACCATGCCTAGCAGTGAGATGTTTATATAAACAAGCAAAAAAAGAAAAGAGAGAAAAAAATAATTTTTATCGCCGAGGGGGAAACCCAGGGCTCAGGACGGTGACACTCGTGCAGTCCAGTGATGTCCAAGTGTCTGTACAAAACAGAAAAAGGGTGAGAACAGTAACTGTTAGTCCAACCTGCCGCTTCTTCCTGTCCTCAAGCTCTGTTGTTGAAGGGCAGTCAGAGCTCATCAACGAGGTGCAGCTGGGCTCTCATTAACAGGTCCCAGCTGAGCAGAATAAGGTCCTCGTCTTAGCCACTTGTACCTCGCTATACACAACATTAGTCCTAAAGCACTCTGCCAGGCTCTTCAGCACCTTGGAGAAGGCTTGTAAATCCCGGATTGGCTTCATTTGGCATATGCCGGCAGGACCCTTGGACCTGCCATGACTATACATGTCATTTTTCTGCTCAAATAAAATTGCTCTTTTATTGAAGCTTTAAAAGACCAAAGATCTGAAAAAATCTACATGTGTTTCTGTCCATCCTGTCACTATGAGAAGACAACTAAATCTAAAAGGATGAGGAGCTCTCAAGAAGCTGTCACAGAGAAAATGAAATGAACAAAAAAGAACATTTTCACATCAAACAAAGAAGGTGCTGATGGTCTCAGAACAACAGACTGAGCACCCCAGAGTCCAGAACTCAACATCACTGAATGTGTTTGGGGTTACTCGGATAATGAGAAGCAGAAAATGCTACAAGCTTCTAAGACTAAACTGGAGGTGTGGAAAAACATCCCTGCACATTTCTTTGAAAAGCTGAAAGCAGGTGTCCTGAAAAGAATACAAGCTCTAATTAAGGCACAGGGGTGGCCATACTAAATACTGAAAAATATAATATTTCGGTGTGATAGGTTTCTGTGTAATTTCCTATAAAATATACATTTTCAGAAAACATAAAGATGATGTTTATGAGCCAAAGTCCATCCATCCATCCATCCATCCATCCATCCATCCATCCATCCATCCATCATCTTCCACTTCTCTGGGGTTCGGGTCACGGAGGCAGCATCCTAAGCAATGAGGCTCAGACCTCCCTTTCCCCAGCCACTTCCACTAGCTCCCCGGGGGGATTCCAAGGCGCTCCCAGGCCAGCTGGGCAATATAGTCACGCCAGCATGTCCTGGGTCTTCCCCGGGGTCTCCTCCCAGGTGGACTTGCTTGTGACACCTCCTGAGGGAGGCAAAAGTAAATATCAGATATGCTGAAACAAATTTTCAATGGTGTGAAAAATTTGTACTTCGGCTGTGTTTTAAGTACTGGTTCACTTTTGCTTCACAATGTGGATCGATCACTGAACTTGTATTTAAAGTCTTCCTCCTCTAACCCTTCTTGAGGTGTCTGTCCTCCTTCGTTGATTGGCCACAGGAATTCCATTCCCCCATCAGCTAAACCCCGTACAGGTGAGAATGCCATGTTCTATGGCGCTGTGCTGCATGTACAAGCTATTCATTTTTCAGGATATTCAAGAGATATTTCTGAGATTTCTCCCCTCTATAAAATGAATAACCAGCAAAATCAGAGAAGAATTAGCAATATACAGAACAGGTGGCTATGCTCTTTAAGTACCAGTACAAGAAATATTTGAGATTTCTCCAATCTGTAGCAAAAAGAGGAATCACCAAAATCCAGCAGAGATGCAATCTCCACATCCTCAGTGCTGGTGGCAAAGGATCCTCACCTTTGTGGATATTATTAATATGGAACTTTCAACTGCACAGATCCATGGAGCTAATGGGAGAACCTTGAACTCTTTAGAAAGTTGAAAGAAAATTGGCAACTTTTTGTGAAAGATGTTTATTCCCTGTGCAGCATTATTATATTTTACAACTATTTTTATATTTGTCATATAGTACTGGTTTGTTTTTATTACCAGATATGTCAAAGAGATAATTAATTCATTTATTTTTTCACTGTTATTTTCTTCCTTGATCAGTGGTGGGTTACTGGGTGCCATGTAGCTGGGGAATGTGCTGCATTTTGTTGCTATTTCTTTTGTTGCCTGTTGTATTTGGTATTACATTGAAGCATTATCTTAAAAACAAAAACATCTGATCACAAAAAAAAATACAGCAGAGGTAATGGCAGTTCCACCCCCTGAACATTACATCAGTTAAATATAATATTATATTTCAATTAGGTTGTTCTTTTTCAAATGATAATACTTTTATTTACAATCATCTTTGTGAGGTAAGGAATTTATTTTATACTCAGTGATGTTGTAGCTTAAATTTCTGTCTTTTTTCCATGAATGAACACATTGTTCCATTGGTGGCAGCATCAGGACTGTTTTCTGATTGGCACATTTCACCTTGGAGCTTAAGGTTTTAGTTTAGGCCAAAATGATCTAAAGCTGTGTTGTACCTAATAAACTCTAGTCCATGATGACAGATGCTGAACGTTCCACTGCAGTTCTCCAGGCAGCTCAATAGATTTTTAACCTGGTACTTTGGTACTTCTAATCAGGTTATTTTTGACAACTTGACTTATTATTTAATCAGGATCATAAAAAAAAAATTTGCAGACTGACTTAATGGCCACTGGTTTAATTTGTCTTCAGGTGTCAGTATTACTGCCCTCATTATTTATTTACACTAGCAACAATATGCTAGACCCTACCATTCATTATTCAGACAAGCACCAATAAGTTAGATTACAAGTTGGTAAAAATGATAGATGTCAGGTTTACAGCACATCATATACATTTTAGGTTTACAACATACATACACTATATTTAGCAAAAGTATTGGGACATCTTCAGGACCTTTAATGACATCCCTTTAGAAATCCATAGGCATTAATATAGAGTTGCCCCCCTTAATAGTAATAACAGTTTCCACTCTTACAGGACACTTTCTACAACATTTTGCAGTTTGTCTGAGGTTGGACAAGAGTGCCTGGCTCACAATCTCTGTTCTAGCTCTAACCCGAAGGTGTTCGATGGGGTTGAGGTCAGGGATCTGTGAAACCCAGTCAAGTACTTTCAGACCAAACTCATGCCTTTATGGACCTTGATTTGTGCACTGGATCTCAGTCATGCTGAAACAGAAAAGGGCCTTCCCCAGACTCTGCCCTAAAATTGGAAGCATACAATTGCATAACAAAGTCTTTGTATGCTGAAGAATTAACATTACCCTTCACTGGAACTATGGTGTGTAGGACAATCCCTGAAAAACAACCCCACAGCATTATCTCTCCTCTACCAAACAGTTGGCACAACGCAGTCAGGGAAGTAATGTTCTCCTGGCATTTGCCAAACCCAGACTCATCAATCAGACTGTCAGATAGAGAAGCAAGATTTCGTCAGTACCACAGAATATGTTTCCACTGCTCCAGAGTTCAGTGTTGGTGTGCTTTACACCACTCATCCTCCAACCCTTGGTACTGTACGTTTTGATCTTAGGCTTGTGTGTAGCTGATCGGCCAGTGAAACCATTTCGTGAGTCAGCAGAGTGATAGTGACTTTTATGTACTATGTGCTTCAGCACTCAGTGACCTCGGCCCCATAACTTCACGTAGTTGGTTTGCTGTGGTTTCTAAACATTTCCAATTTTTAATAATACCACTCAGAGTTGATTAGTGAACCTAGGAGGGAAGAAATTTCACAGCTGACTTGATGCAACGGTGGCAAAGTTGCACCCACAATACAATCATTTCCACATGATCCCTGCATGATGCATCCAGCAGTCTGTACAATCCATTCCTTTTCATGTTGGACTGAAATGCATTACTAGACAGGTGTATCACATAGTCGATCAATTCAGTGTACCATAGTGAATTTTTAAATGCAAACATAGAGATGTAATAATTTCATAAAGTCAGTATGAGTATTGAAGCCAGTTTAAGCACAATATAAGATATTACCCCTCCACAACTCTCAATTTTGTCCAGATTAAGTAGATTTGTAGTCAAAAAATGTCAGAAAAAATGTACTTTACATGTTCATTGTTGTTCATCAAGGCACAGATAATGTAAATGTACCCTACAACAGTGATCTTAAGGTCCAATTGTGTGCCTTTAATATTTTTTTTCCCAGGATAAAAGTATGTATTTGTGCCTTTTCAAAACCTAATATTCCATAAAGGCAAAAAGCCTGTATGGATATAATTACAAAGGAATGTGGTATGTTCCCCAAAGTGCCGGTAAAGGTACCACTGCAGTAATAGGAGAGATACTACCACACTTTTTTCCAGATAAAACATTGAAGCTCCCTTTAGATGAAGATTTACATTAAATGATAAATTTTGCATGCATGAAATACATTACTACACTTCAAACACTATCTTAAACCACAGCTCATAAACATTAGCAGGTATAACTGTGGTTCTCAAATCAGCTCTCTCACCATGCACATAGCAGAGAAAACTGACCGCATTCTGCACCATAATTTTCATTCACAGATAAAGTGCCATTTAAGAGCAGAGCTTTAAGCAGCATTTTTTTCTGCATGTCTCAGCCATTCACTTTTAAGAGAGGCGTTGGTTGCCACTCTGGGGAAGAGTTCAAATGTGTTGAGTTTTGACCCCATGCTGCACTGAACCATAATTGAGCAGGTAATATTGGTAGGCTGTTTCAAAAAAGGTGGATTGTGAATTTCAGATTTTCCTGAAGCATAAAATAATCAGTTAAAATATGTGTTTTGTTTGAATTGAATTGAATTGGTGCTTTGAATTGTGATAGGTGGTATGTAAGCTTGGGCGCAAGGGAAAGTCAGTCTTGCTGCTGCTTGGATTAAGCACAATAGCATTATGAAAAACAATAGCCTGGTACTAAACCAACTTGATGTTTGATAGCGTACCTGCTCCTATCTTCTCCTAGCCTGGCATCTCACCATCTCTCTGAAAGGCCCTAGTTCAGGGGTGCATGACTGTATGATAGTATCTCTACTCACACACCCCTTACACCTGGCAATTAACAGATCAGTGTAATTAGGTGTGTTTAGTCAGGAAAATCAACAGTTGTGCTGGACACAAGCTTAAGCATCCACACTATTATTAATAGTGTCATGCTTTATATCATCACTAGCTCTTTAAGATTAATACAGGGTGTGAAAAAGTGCCTTGTTCACTTGAAAATGGAGATTTCGCTTTATGGATTAGGGGCCATGTGAGCTTCAAACAGAGCAGTAAACCTGTCCTCCATGCCTTTATCTATAGATAAACAGGAATACATTCTGAAAATTGACCTAACTTTCCTTTTACAACAAATACAGTTGGCCAAGATATTGGATATCTGAAGCTCAAAGGCCGCTCCTTCTAATGCGAATGTTGCTAAGATGTAAAGGAAATGTGTGTTTTATCAGTAGCAAGAAAACTGTATGCCTAAATTATCACACACAGGCTCTGCTGCCATCTGCTGGACTGTATGACTCTGATCTGAAAGTTCTTCTTCCTTATTTATGTCTACATTACTCATTGTTTCTCTGATAGAGAGTGATGCTTCAGTGGAGCTGCGCTCGGTCACTAAGGTTTTTACAACAGCTTTCAGACGCTCTGCTAGAAGTATCTCTGCGGGTATCTGTTAGACTTCCAGCATGATGGCCACTGTCTGCTTTTTCATCTGCGCCACGGGTGAGATGTTTAGTTGTTCATAGTGTTTTCATTCATATGGGGGTTTAGCTGATGTATTTGAAACAGTAATAATATCTAAGGGCCCTAAAAATATTTAAAAAGTTACTTAAATCGGGATTGTTTTCTGTCTTGGTTCAAAAAAAGAGACAAACGAGCCTTCAATGGCAGTAATCTTAACCTATTGATGTTCAGCAACAAATTTTTCTGTAATAAAGAAAAATTCAAATTACTTGTTTCTGGTTAATAAAGTTTTGCATGGTTATATCTTGAACAAACACGTAAGAGTTCCTGTTTGAATCTGTTTGCTTAAAATTTTCATACTTTTATTAACAATCAAATTTGGATTTTCTCTTCATTTTCATTTTTTTAGCTGATGTTGTTTCACCTACTTGACATTTTCAGATTTGTGCTTTCATTCATTTGAATACTCCAATTTTCAAATGCTTGCATTTTCTCACTCAGTGTCTAAGTTTTGACTTTGACTTTTGAATAGCTTTAATGCTTGCTTCATAAATTAGTGCTTTTGCTGTAAATCAAGTACTTGTAAAACTATGTAGTTTTAAAATGAGTATAAGAAGTATGCAGTGGAAACTGTAACCATAAAAGTCCATTGTGGACTGAGTAAAGAGGATGAAGCTACACTAGTCATTTCCTGTTTCGCCTGTGTGGGTTACCTACACACATTAGGGGAATTTACACTGTGTTTAAGCTGTGTGAACACTTCTATAACAATATCCGTCTGTCTTGCAGTTGTGAGAGCAACTGCAGGGGATGAAGTGGAGACAGTGGAAGTAAAAGAAGGAGCCACTGTAACTCTAAGAACTGACTGGCCTAGTGAGAGGGATGCTGATATAGTTTGGATGTTTGGAACTACAAATACTGGCATAGCACTGAAAGATTCATCAGGCTCTTCCACTCATTATGATGAAAGATTCAGAGACAGACTGCAGCTGGACACAAAGACTGGATCTCTGACCATCAGCAACATCAGCACCACACATTCTGGAGATTATAAAGTACAGATCTTCCTTTATATGGTCATTTTTAACAAGCAATTCAATGTCACTGTTTATGGTAAGGGAGTATTGGTTTTAGCTTATCTATTAGCTGATAAATGTTCAATTCAGTTTTAAAGTCAATGTAGATTGGAGTTCAATACCATATAAGTAATATAGGTCTACTTATATACACTTCATATATACTTTGTATACACTTCAATGTACTTTGCAATGTTCACTATTTGTCTTCCAGCACCTGTCTCTGTACCGACCATCAAACACATATCAGACAGCAGTGAGTGTCAAACTCCACATTTTAACACAACACAACACTCAGGTATGTAAAAATACATAACATAAGAACTCTCTAAGTGCACGTTGTTGTGCAAATGTTTGATAATGTCTTTAGAACAAATGTTTGGACAGACCCAAACACTTATTGAAGCATTTTCCTTATTTTCACTGTTCCCAATATGAGAGAGGGAAAGAGAAAGTGAGAGGGAGAGAGAGAGAGAGAAAGAGTATTTTGGATGTATGACCATCCTGAATGTATATCAGTGCTGTGGTGTCACTGCCCCTGTTTATGGTGTGCTGCTGGTTTCCATGCCTGCCACAGGCTTGACAGTCACAGTAGCCTGGCCAGAAGTGGTGCCTCCAGGGTTCAAGCTGGAAGACATGACATTTCATCTCTGCCTGCTGACCGAAGATCTAGCACCAATCATGGGGACAGGATGGCCGACTCTGACAGCCAGAAACAAGAACGTGCACCAAGAAATGTGCATCCTGTGCCTAGACTTTTTGAGAATCAAGGGGTACCAAGTGGACCTAGAGGGTGCCATGCTGAATTTCAGAGGTGGCCATCCAGTAACAAGGAAGCCATCAGATGTCCAGTGTACAGTGGAACATTAGAGCCAGTGGAGGATCTCCATGGGCAGAATGTGCTGTCAGATCAGGGGCAGAACGGCTTTCCATGGGGTGCGCGCACAAGCGGCAGCCCCACCAGTGTTGATCACACAGGGGATGTCAGAGAGAGCAGAAGGTGGTCAAGAAGAAGGCTGCTTCTGTTGTCATTACTCCCAGGGTCTCTGGAGAGAAGTGTTCTCATGCCTAAGAGGACGACACAGACCTATTTGTGCATTGCTGTGATCTGTGCGTGGTCAAGAAAAGCTGCTGCAAAAGTCGCACCCTGCTCTTTCCGCTCTGGCACACTGATGGAGAATGCCACAGAGTTGGAGCACCAGTCAGTACGGATGGCTCATAAACCAAGAGTGTCCCCAACCCAGCGCAACTCAAGAGAAGAGAGCGGATCCCAGTTTGGTTCAAAGATTTTGTGATCCTCGGGGTTGAGGACCTTCAGTAAGAGGGTTGTGTGGGTGTTTGTTCTGCTGCAGTTAATTTCTGAATGTACTTTTCTAAGGACTCTTGTCCTTATGGGTGGGATTAGCCAGCTCGTTATGTCCTGCCTGTACAACAGGATAAACTGAGTCAGTCAGAGCTCGAATGTGTGAGAATGCAGACACAGGCTAATGCTAGAGCTACCTGTTAACCTAAAGCCTTGCTTTCTGTGTGGTGTGGCTGTGACCCACGTGGCTGCTTGTCCAATACATTCCAACTAGTGTCCAAACTAGTTGTTTTGACTGGTACTACATTTATTATAAGAGAGAATGTCAACAAAACCCACCATGAAAAATGTGCACAGCATGTGTGGGCCCACAACCCGCAAGGTCCAGCATGGAGGAGCACAGGCAGTGGGAGATTGCAGGGGGGCCCTTGGCAGCCTAGGCCCTTGTGGCAGAAACTGGCTCTTGGCACGTGAAATGTAACCTCACTGGGGGGGAAGGAGCTGGAGCTTGTGCGGGAGGTTGAAAGGTACCAACTAGATATAGTTGGGCTCACCTCCACCCACAGCGTTGGCTCTGGAACCAAACTCCTTGATAGGGGTTGGTCCCTCTCCTACTCAGGGGTTGCACAGGGTGAGAGGCGCCAGGTGGGAGTGGGGATACTGACGTGTCCCCGGCTGGAGGCCGTGCAGTTGAAGTTTATCCCGGTGGATGAGAGGGTCACCTCAATGCGAATTAAAATTGCAGAGAGGAAAACTCTGTTGTGTGTGCTTACGCACCAAATAACAGATCAGAGTATTCGGCCTTCTTGGAGTGAATGGGCAGGGTTCTGGAAAGGGTCCCGCCTACAGACTCCATAGTCTTAATGGGGGACTTCAATGCTCATGTTGGCGATGACTGGGAGACCTGGAGAGGCATGATCGGGAAAGGCCTGCCTGATCTAAACCCAAACGCTGAATTGTTATTGGACTTCTATGACATGGATTGTCCATAACAAACACCAAGTTCGAACACAAGGATGTTCATAAGTGTACATGATACCAGAGCTCCTTGGGTCAGAGATCAATGATCGACTTTGATGTCGTTTCATCTGACTTGGGACCATATGTTCTGGACACTCGGGTATAGAGAGGTGCTGAGCTGTCAACTGATTACCATCTGGTGGTGAGTTGGATCAGATGGCAAGGAAAACTGATGGCCAGACCCGGTAGGCTCAAGTGAATAGTGAGGGTGTGCTGGGAACGACATGTCCCGGGGGAGGTAGGGGACATGGAGTCAAGAAGACCAGTGGTGAGGGAGGCTGTCAAGCTGAAGAAAGAGGCCTTTAGGGACTGGATGGCCCGAAGGACTCCTGATTCAGCAGAGAGGTACCGACAGGTGAAAAAGGTGACAGCTGCAATGGTGGCAGAAGCAAAATCCTCTGCAGTATTGCATGGACCTCATGAAAAGTACTCTTGGACTGGCAGACCGGGGTGGTGGTCCCCATTTTTAAAAAAGGGGACTGGAGAGTGTGTGCCAACTATCGGGGTATCACACTGCTCTGCCTCCCTGGGAAAGTCTATGCCAAGGTGCTGGAAAGGAGACTTTGACTAATAGTTGAACCTGAGATTGAGGAGGAACAATGCGGATTCTGTCCCAGCCGTGGAATAATGGTGAATAGCTTTTCACCCTCTCACAGATTGTTGAGGGGGCATTGGAGTTTGCCAACCCAGTCTAGATGTGTTTTGTGGATTTGGAGAAGGCTTACGACCGGGTTCCCCGAGATATCTTGTGGGAGGTCCTCTGGGAGTATGGGGTACCGGGGCTACTACTCCGGACCATTCGATCTCTGTACTCCCAGAGTGAGAGCTGTGATTGTATACTCAGCATTAAGTCAGACACATTCAGTATTAGCGTTGGGCTCCGGCAGGGTTGTGCCCTGTCTCCACTCCTGTTCATGATATTCATGGACAGGGTGTCAAGGCGTAGCCAAAGTCAGGAGGGCATTATGTGTGGAGGCTGGAGGGTGGCATCTCTGCTGTTTGCAGATGATGATGTTCTTTTGGCTCACATGGTTGCCTCCAGCGCTCACTGGAGCGGTTTGCAACTGAGTGTGAAGCGGTTGGTATGCAGATCAGTACCTCCAAATCTGAGTCCAGGTCTTAGCCTGGAAAAGGATGGCATGCCCACTCCAGGTAAGGGGAAAGGACTGGTGGAGGAGTTTAAGTATCTCAGGGTCTTGTTCACAAGTGAAGGGAAGAGGGATCGTGAGATCGGCCACAGGCTGGGACAGGTGGCAGCAGTAATACAGTCACTGTACCGGACTGTATTGGTGAAGAGGGAGCTGAGCCATAAGGCAAAGCTCTCTGTTTACCGGTCGGTCTACATCCCGACCCTCACCTATGGTCATGAGCTGTGGGTAATGACCGAAAAAATGAGATCGAGAATACAAGCGGCGGAAATGTGCTTTCTTCGCAGGGTGGCGGTCTACACTAGGGTGAGGAGCTTGGCCATCTGGGAGGAGCTCGGGGTAGAGCTGCTACTCCTCCGCATTGAGAGGAGCCAGCTGAGGTGGTTCGGGCATCTGATTCGGATGCCCTCTGGACGCCTCCCGGTGGGGATGCACCAGGCACGGCCTACGGCCGAGGGGTTGTCATAGGACCTGCTGGAAGGATTACATCTCCAAGTTGGCCTGGGAGCAGCTTGGGGTCCCTGGGAATGAGCTGAAGGAAGCTGCAGGGGACAGGGTCATATGGGATTTTCTGCTGTCCCAACTGCTACTGCGACCCTATCTGGATTAAGCGGTCAACGACGATGATGATGATGTCAACAACCAGTAGAACTGGTTGAAGTGATAATTTGTCAAAAACATTGTATTAAACCACCTAATTCTTAATTTTTTTTCATTGTCTTCCAGTAAATCAGTCAATGCAGTCTCAGAGTATCCACATAAAGAAAGAGTCAACTTTAGATCTCTGCACAGTGCTTTGTTCAGTTACAAATGGCCCAAAGGTCAATCTGTCATGGGTTAGAAACAGAGATACATTGAAACAAAGCAGTAATCCTGACCTCAGTGTCCCTCTCTGCCTCCACCTGGAGATACACCTTCAGGAAAATCACATCTACAGCTGTGTAGCTGCCAACCCAGTCAGCAATCACTCAACCCAACTCAACATCATGCAGTTCTGTCCACAAACAGGTAAGACAATTTCATTGTACAAACTCAGTCCCAAGGAAGTTGAGACATTTTGTTTGGCCTGCAATACCAAAATATATTTGATAGTTTTACCTTATGACCTATACTGTTTTCTGAAAATATACGATTATTCCACATGTGATGCCTGAAACATGGTACAAGAAAGTTGAAAACAGAGCATGTTTACCACTGTGTTACATCACCTTTCCATTTAACAGCACTTAATAGTCATTTGGGGAATGAAGACAGAAACTGCAACAGTTTTTAGTTTTACAGGTCTTTCGCTGCATTTTACACCTCATCATGCACCACATTGTTTCAGTAGGAGACAGACAGGCCAGAGTAGGACCTGTAGCATTAAAGTAGACTGTTGATTGATTTAGTAAATAGTCCAACTGTTTGGACTGTCACAAAGAAATTTTTCTTGGGAATTATGCTAAAAAGTGTCCAATGTAGAGAAGAGCTCTTATGGAGGGTGAATATACAAATACATAAATATATGTTATCATGTGGCAATGAACATGAAAATTAAGTAACAGTAAAATTAAAAGTGAACATGACTAATTAAAATTTACTACTAAAAATACTACTAAAATATATCAAGCAACTACTGCCTTGGAGATAATTTTTAGTCAACTGTTTATGACTAATAAGTTGGAGCTTAATGTGATTCTAACTTGAAAATAAAGCTAAATGGCTTGGTGTGCACCAAGCTGCCAAACTTCAAGTTCAGCTGAAATGAAGAGACATAAACCACAGCTACTAAAGGTAGATTTGTCCAAAATATTCAAACATTTGTGGTGAACTTGGAAAGACAACAGCATCATCATATTCTTCCCGGGAGCTGGCTATTCTGGAGGCATGAAGGGAGCATCTACATATCAACGTGACAATACCAGATGGCATACATTAACCCACAGTGTAGCACGGTTTATAGCCAAGGAAATGCTGCAGATCTGCACATCTGGTAGAAAAACCAGCATTGTTTTTTATTTTTTTAGTTTATTTTGAAAATGTTTAACTATTATTTTCAAGGTGATATGCATACAAATTTAATTTAAATGCAAGAGCATATCTTTATTTATGTTTTTAAATGTATTGTTCAATAAATTTATTTTTTTTTATTGAACTATTATTAAGCATATAGGCCTCATAAAATAGTGGAAGTGTAGAAACAGACAATTGTATTATTAATTGTGATTATCTGTATGATGATTAGTCATCAGTTAAAATTTCAGAATCATGACAGCCCTAAATAATGGAAGTGAAAAGAGTGAGGAAGGAGAATGTTAGTTATTAAGATAATCTGCTGAAGTTTCTCTTTAAGAGAGCAGTACACTCTTAAAAATAGAGGTTCCTAAATGGTTCTTGGCTTAGACACACGGTTCCAGGGAACCTTTACATTATGTGAAGGTTCTTTAAATAAAAAAACAAACCTTGTTTTCAACCTTGTATATCTTATTTATAGTTGTTTTATATAGTTGTTTAAAGAATCCTCAACTGAAAGGTTCTTTAGTGAACCAAAAGTGGTTCTTCTATGGCACACGCCAAATAAAACTTTTTAGCACTGTGATGATGCTAGCTGGTCTAGCATATCACTAGCCATGGATAACGACTGAAACAGACAAAGGTTTGACTGAGCCTTTCGTTTAAATAATGTAAAGAGACAGATACTTACCTGTTTCCTGGAGAGAGTGACAGCGAAGGTCATCCAGTCCTCTTGTAGGTCTGCAGGCCTGGAAGGGACAGAGAAAAGGGACAGAGGGGTACACAGGTCAACCTGGAAAAAGAAAAACAAACACTGTTTATGATCTAATTGCTAATATTGAACATGTGCCATGAATCAAATCTGTAGAAATATATACTTGAACTAAATGCTGAATATTCTTGTATCGTGAACTGGAACATGACTGCCTTAAGAATACCTGAATGTAATTTTGGTTTAGTCCACTGCTGTAAGTAAAATGGCTAGTCTTGCTGCCGACATGGACCCTGAAGTACAGAGGAAAAACAAGTGAGAAAAGTCAAGGAAGGGTAGCAAAAATGCTTGTCATGTATTTGGGTTTTATTTATTTTTATTGTAAATAGTTGTGTGCAAGTGCCACTGGTGAAGGACCTTTTATGGTACTGCTTGTATTTTTGATGACGTGTATGCAGTAAAGAAACGGGGAAAGAGAACCAATTAACCAGCTTTCTGCCCAAACTTCTTCCAAACAAGCCAATAAGATAACCTTCTGGCCACTTCGAGTCCACCTCATCACAAGCATCTTTATTTTTAGAAAGTATAGCAGCAATGATGAGCTGTGAAAGAATGTATTTAGTGTGTTTTATGTGACAAGTTAAAATGAACTACTTACATTGTCTCGGGTCTGTTGTGCACAGCTGGAGAAGAGGTTGTGAGACTGCAGGAGCTGGAGGGAAACACTGTGACTATCCATACTAGATTAACTGGAGTTCAGAGTGATGCTCATATACTGTGGTTCTATAGATCTGAGAATGCAGATATAAAGATAGTGAACAGTGAGAGCATTAGAGGAGAGATTATTACAGACTGTTACAGTGAATCAGAATTTATAAATTACACATCATTACTAGTAGTACCTCAGACTGGAGGTTTAGTATAAATATCTCTGGTAAATAAATCACATTCTGGGTTCTAAACAGGGCTCAGATTATAGAACAAGAGCATTAATTCAATCACTTGAAAAAAGTGCTGCCCTGGAACTGAAACATTTTAGCCACTTTTTAACCACACCCAAAGGCCCCACCACAGTTTATAATATTTGTTTTGTAGTAGTTATCAAAAATTCATAGCAGGGCTGCACAATTTATCGTTCTTCAATCACAATCACAGACTTAACAATACTGATATAACAGAAATACTGACATCCCCTAATTTCCCTATAACTCCAAAATAATGGATGAAAATAAGTTGGCAAGGGTTAAGATTAAGAGACCCTTATTAGTCCCACAACGGGGAAATTTCACCTCCGCATTTAACCCATCCGTGAAGTGAAACACCACATACACACTAGTGAGCACACACACACTAGGGGGCAGTGTGCACACTTGCCCGGAGCGGTGTGCAGCGCAATCCGCAGCGCCCGGGAGCATTTGGGGGTTAGGTGTCTTGCTCAAGGACACCTCAGTCATGTGCTGTCGGCTCTGGGGTGACCTTCCGGTCACGAGGCTGGATCCCTAACCTCCAGCCCATGACTGCCCCAAGGGTGTTGTATTCTTAGCAACCACCATAAATGACACACACACACACACACACACCTATACATATACATATACACACATATATCATGAAAGTTTGTTGATCAGCAACTGCAGTACAACTAAGAACAGGAGAACTAGGAAAAAAGTTTTTAGTGTACAATACCAGCACTTTTACATCTTACACTGTTAGAGGTTAAAGGTTTTGCTGTTTGTACTGTTAGTGGTTAATATTAGGTTGATATGTCGCTGTAATTGGTTGTACTGCAGTGTGAAACTTCTGCAGTGTTGATTTCTTATCCACTTTATTATTTTATTATGTACTTCATAGCTCCAGTATTAAAGTTACTCATAAGAAATCAGATTTAAGAAAAATACAGGGAGTCCTAAGCAGCTTTGTTTCCTCTGTGCTCTGTGGAGAATGGGAAGGATGTGAGTTTGTCCTGGTATGAAGAAAAAGAGAAAATCTCCATCATCAGCAGCTCAGATTCCAGTGAACGTCTTTATCTTCCTCTGAATATAAACTAAACATTACACAACTCATATTAACCTCTAAATTCTATTCATTTATTTTGTGGATTAAAGGAGTAAAGGAATGGATTAAAGATAAAAAAAACCTTCACTGAAAGCAGACAGGGGTGCACCAATATGACTGCTAGTGGCTGACACACTGGATCCGATATTGGAAGGAAAAAAGCATAATCCGATATGATCCATTAGCCTAAACTATCTCATAAATGCTGAACTTAACTTTGGCACAAAATTGAAGATTTCATTTTGAATGTCTGTTTTGTGCTGCCCAATCAAAAATGCTGCTAAACGTTCTGTGTGTGAAAAAGTTTAAATACAAACAAGCAGCACATATTGCGTAAGTGAGTCACGCTGTGGGCTATGATTTCTTCCTTTATGGGAGCAGAATATTTATTTCGCAAATAATGTTATTCAGATGGCTGGGTTACATCCAGACAAACATATTACTAACAGCATAGTTGTTTAAGAGAGAACAAAAGATCGTACTGAACTGGTTTTAGTATCAGCAGATCCTCAATGTTATGGTATTAGTTTTGGTGTCAGATGTGAAAAAATGGATTTGAAGTGCTCATAGAAGCTGATGCTTATTATCAAGTGAAATTCTAGTAGGCAGATTGCAAAGTTAGAGAACTGAATACTGACACAATTATACATTCAATAGATTTCTCTTCGAAACTCTCTCTCTCTCTCTCTCTCTCTCTCTGCCTCAGTCCTGTCCAGTGGCCAGTATCATGGCTCAGTCGAGTCTGTGGTCAGACTGGTGCTCTCTGCTGTGGTGATCCTGGCCACCATCTCCATCCTTCTTTATCACGTCACATCCAGAACAGTTTAAACTGAAGGACTGAATAGAAAGTGTCACCACTAACAAACTGCTGATGTTCTCTCTTCTCACACATTTTAAATAATGTTTTTTTTATCTTTCTTCACATATTATTCAATTAAAAAAAGTAAAAATTCATGTGGTCTGTATGTTCTCAGAGTTTGCTTAAGCAGAAATTGAAAGTGAAATTAATAAAGCATTTGAAAATTAAAATTGGATTGTGAATATAAGTATGGAAATTACATAATCAAAGTGTCATGGGACTGGGCCACTACAGCTCTAACTCCACCCTGGCTCTACATACTCACACTTACACACACCTGTTGCTCTTTCTCAAGACTGATTACAACCCCTGCATATGCCTCTGTTTGGTGTCAGACAAGTTTCTATTGTCCCTGTCCTGACTTCTGGAACGTTTATTGTATTGTGTTTGGAAAAATATTTGCCCACTTTGAAGTTGATGCCAACAACATGTTCCAAAAAAGTTGGGACGGGGGCAACAAAAGGCTGGTAAAGTTGTGTAATGGTAAAAAAAAAAAAAAAAAAAAAAAAAAAAACACACCTGGTGGTTGATTGGCAACAGGCCAGATTGGGCATAAAAAGCATCCCAGAGAGCCAAAGTCTTTCAGACATAAAGATGAGGAGGGGTCCACCACTCTGTGAAAGACCGTACGACCAAATACTGCAACAATTCAAGAATAATGTTTCACAGCATAAAACAGCAAAGAACTTTTGCTTTTCATCATCCACAGTACGCAATAACATTAATATACTCAGAGAATCTGGAGAAATCTGTGTAAGCAAGGGACAAGGCCAAAAACAGTATTTGTTGGCTGTGATCTTTGGCCCTTCAGGCAGCACTGCATTAAAAGCATATGATTCTGTAGTGGAAATCACTGCAGGGGCTCAGAAACACTTCTGAAAGCCACCATCTGTGAACACAGTTTGTCGCTGCATCCACAAATACGAGTTAAAACTCTAAAGAAGAAACCCCATATAAACAGGATCTAAAAATGCAGCCTTCTCTGGGCCAGAGGAATGGACTGAGAGGAAAAGTGGAAAAGTGTCCTGTGGTCCAACAAATCAACATTTGAACTTCTTTTTGGAAATCATTCAGCTTGTTATGAGTGCACAGTTTAAAAGTCAGTATTCATGATGGTATAGGGTGACGTTCAAATCTTTGAAGACATCATTAATGCTGAACGATATTTATACATGTTTTAACAATATATGCTGCCATCAAGACAATGTCTTTTTTGGGGGAAGGCCTTGATTATTTCAGCAAGACAGTGTCAAACCAAATTCTGCATGTATTACAACAGCATTGCTCTGTATTAAAAGAGTCATGGTGCTAAACTGGCCTGCCTGCAGTCCAGACCTGTCGCCACTGAAAACATGTGGTGCAGTATGAAATAAAAAAAATGCAACAAAGGAAACTCTGAACTGTTGAGCAGCTAAAATCCTATATCTAGCAAGAATGAGAAAATATATCACTGTTAAAACTAAAAAACTAACGTGTTGTTGGCCTTAAATTTAAAATGGGCACATTTTTCTCAAAATAACAATAACATTTCTCAGTTTCTTTGTAGTCTTTGTAGTATTTTCCACTGCTGACTCTACAATATAAATCTAATAAATAATCCCACCACCAACAACTCAGAGCACATGAAAAATAATAAGTAGAACTTGGTTTTAAGCCTGTTGTTTATAAGTTGTATAAGAAAACAGACATAATCAGGGCCGTAACTAGGGTCAGAATTTTAGTGAGGTCCATTTTGCAGAAATGCAGAAATAGACTTACATCTCATAGTGAATAATATGAGTGTTACACCAACGATAAGTTTCTCCTTTAGGTTTTCTTTCTTTTTTTTTTACAAAATCATTGCTTTTTTACCCCCTCCTTACGCACCTTTTCCTGTCATTTGTTCCTTCCCCATCCCTCCATTCCTTTATGAACTGCTACTACTGTTTCATGAACTGATTTAAATCCAATTAAGTTTATTTTTTTCATAATTTAACTATTTATTTATGCTTTATTTTTATTTTGAGCTGAAAATGCATATGGAAACCTAAACTAAAGTTTCAAATACATTTTATTTCATTTACCCCCTGCCCCCATTGACATCCCAGTCTTAATCCACAGGGACTAATATTTACATTTACATTTACGGCATTTTGGCTGACGCTCTTATCCAGAGCGACTTACAATTTGATCATTTTACACAGGTCACCATTTTACACAGGTTACACAGATAATATGATGTCGGCCCACCCTTTTCAGCTATAACAGCATGAACTCTTCTGGGAAGGCTTGCCACAAGAGTTAGGAGTGTGTTTATAGGAATTTTTGATCATTCTTCCAGAAGCACATTTGTGAGGTCAGACACTGATGTTGGACGAAAAGGCCTGGCTCGCAGTCTCCAATCTAATTCTTCCCAAAGGTGTTCTATCGAGTTGAGGTCAGGACTCTGTGCAGGCCAGTCAAGTTCTTCCACACCAAACTCGCTCATTTATGTCTTTATGGACCTGCTTTGTGCACTGGTGCACAGTCATGTTGGAACAGGAAAGGGGTCATCCCCAAACCTTTCCCATAAAGTTGGAAGCATGAAATTGTCCAAAATCTCTTGGTCTGCTGAAGCATTAAGAGTTCCTTTCACTGGAACTAGGGGGCCAAGCCCAGCTCCTGATAAACAACCCCACACCATAATCCCCCCTCCACCAAACTTTACAATTGGCACAATGCAGTCAGACAAGTACCGTCTCCTGGCAACCACCAAACCTCAGCATCTGCTAACCCCTCTCTGTCATTTTACATGGTCTAGCACTTCATGGCTGAGTCGCTGTTGTTCCCAATCGCTTCCACTGTGGAATATATAGTAGTGAGGAAATTTCACAACTGGACTTGTTGCACAGGTGGCGTCCTATCACGCTACCATGCTGGAATTCACTGAGCTCCTGAGAGCGACCCATTCTTTCACTAATGTCTGTAGAAGCAGTCTGCAGGCCTAGGTGCTTGGTTTTATACACCTGTGGCCATGGAAGTGATTGGAACACCTGAATTCAATTATTTTTATGGGTGAGTGAATACTTTTGGCAATATAGTGTAGCCTGTACTAGGGATATGTGCATTGGGGCACTCCCACACCTGACCAGCAGAGGGGGGCGGTGCACTGTGAATGCTTCGTGCCTGCAGGCTTTGTTTGAGGTCTCGTGGGAGCTGAGTAAATTCTCGTTTGGCTCGCTGCGAACGAGATGCTGAGCTTTAAAGTCTCGTGAGATTTAGCCCAGATATCGTTTGGTTCACTGCCAGGGACACGTGCGGGCAGCGTGAGGAGCTCTTAAAACTTCAGCACAGCTGTTAATACTTCAATCGGGTTGGTTGGAGTAGATGCTGCTATACTAATTGGAGCTGGAAAAGTGAGCTGTTTTGTGCACAGTGAATCCGGTACGTGCTGTGGAAGCCCAGATGCAGTGGGTAGCAGTATCCGGTATAGCCCAGATGCAGTGGGTAGCAGTATCCGGTATTGGACAGCAGTTTCATTGACAAAGGGGAAGTGGAGCCCTTTCAAGGCAAACGCATTAAATTGTTCAAGTATACAGACAGGAGTGGTATCCCTGGCATGTGGAAAAAAAAGTTAATCACTGTTCTTTCCTTACCATTAAGTCTTAATAGAAAATAGATTTATTAAAGATGGATTTTAACTGAACTACGCCTTAAATGAGTCAAGTGCCAGCCATTCTTGTTTTAGTCAGTGTCGCATTTTTTTTATTAACAGTTCTGACTGTGGGAGGCCAGTTAAGTGGAGGAAACCAGTAGCTTACTTCTACCATAGTAATATAAACTAAGCTGAGAAACAAGCTTGAGGGTTCCTTTTTTTGTGGAGTGCAGTGTTTATTTAAATTTATATAATTCATTTGGTGTTTTGCTTAATTTTCTTTAAACTGCATCCTTAGAAGGATGCAGCCCCTGAATTGGGACACACAGTGTCTCATTTCGGCCTCCAGGTCTATGCAGCCTTTGTACGACATGCCTTCTTAAACTGCGTCCTTAGAAGGATGCAGCCCCTGAATTGGGACACACTGAGTCTCATTTCGGCCTCCAGGTCTACACAGCCTTTTTAGGGCACGCCTTCTTCAACTGTGTCTTTAGAAGGATGCAGCCCCTGAACTCAGACACAGTAAGTCTCATTTCAGCCTCCAGGTCTACACAGCCTTTGTACGACACACCTTCTTAAATTGTGTCCTTAGAAGGATGCAGCCCCTGAACTGGAACATACCTAAAGAGGCTGCCAGTCTAATGACGTCGGTTCAGTGCGAACTAGCATTAGCTTACATGTAGCAATATTCATATTTCAACTCTTTAAGGACCTTGTAATGTATCAGCTCTGGGACATTTTTTGATTATCACAGGATACGGCATAGCCAATTTTCAAAAACTCCGTTTGTTCTTCCCATAGAGAAACTCCTTTTAGACCCGGAGTTCCTAATATGGGTATAAGAGCCTGGTGCCGACTACAAAATGACGACGCGACTCACTCAACAGCAAAAAAAAAAAAAAAAAAGAGACCCCTCCCTTCACCGCTCCTAAAGAAGCTCAGCCCCCCAGGCCATGGACGCGCAGGACAGTTCCTTTAAATCTCTGTGGCCATTAAAAACCTTCACAAATGCACAGACAGGTTGCTCCCATGATAACGGTCCACGGTCAGAGTGAATAACGCCATAGCGAGTGATGTTCTAGCGTTAGCTAGCTAGGTCGTGGGTTAGCTAACTGTCGCTACCGTTGCTACCACAAACATTAGCAAACACATACAAAACAATACGACTGGTTCTCTGAAACATGTTAATGTTACCCACCTGCCAAACAGGGGCAGCCTCTTCGCCCCTTTCCATGCATTTTTCTCTCAGTCAGCTTCTTCGTCCAGTTTTCCCGTTCCACCTTAAGAGGTGCAGCTGTTACTTTCTGACATTAGCTAGCGCAGCCATCAAAATAACCTCAGCCTACACAAGCGGCACAGCTACCAGCCCTCCTGCTAAAAGCAGGGCTTTTAAATACGCGGTAAAAGTGCTGACATGGGATGTTTTTATAGTTTTATGTCATATTTTTATTTTCAGCCCTGCTGAAGCTGCGGGTCGTTAAGCCAGTGCAATGTAAACAGATTAGCGCTCGGATGCTAGCGTGCTAACAAAAATTAATCCTCAAAACAGACAATAAACCTTAATGAGCTGCAGTCCTGCGCATCCCCACAGCGAGGTTACAACGAATAAGAGCCACATGTGCAATAATATACTTCAGGAAAATGATTTCATTAGTGAAACAGATACGACGAGCCTGAAGTAACGCTGGGCGTCTTGTGCTAATGTTCCTTTCATCTGGTTAACCTTGGTCAGAGTGCGTTGCTGCAGCTGAGAAGAAGAGACAACAAAACGAGACATTTTTTCAAGCCAGAAAGAGCTGCACGAAAAGGTGAAGATAGGAAAGAGCTTCGTGTTTGGCGCACTGTGGGACCACATCTATCTCAGTTATGCTGTATATTGTAAGAACTAAACCAGGACAAAGTTCCGATGAGATTCCAGGCAGCAGTTAATTCAGATGTATTAATGTGTGGCCAGTTGGTTCATTTTGTCTAATGATGTTTGCTTTTTAAAGCAATGTATGACATGTCGCAGTAACAGAGGATGGAGAGGAGCTCGTCACAGAAGCAGCTGAGAGAGGTTGGGAGCAGCAGATGAGGTTGGAGATGGCACAAAACACAAGGAGACATGCTGATTCTGAATCTACTGATCATATACAGTGGTGTGAAAAAGTGGTTGCCCCCTTCCTGATTCCTTATTCTAATCCAAATCTACAGGGCCCTGTGTGAAAAAGTGATAAGGGTACCCCAGCCAGTTATTAGGTTTAGGGGGCAATCACTTTTTCACACAGGGCCCCGTAGACATGTAAACTGCATTTTGTGTTTACTTGTGTTACCTTTGTCTAATATTTAGATTTGTTTGGTGACCTGAAACATTTAAGAGTGACGGACATGCAAAAGAATAAGAAATCAGGAAGGGGGCAAACAGTTTTTCACACTACTGTAAGTGTAACTAGACGGTCTCTTCCCTTCATGTGTGTCCAGTACAGATATAAGTGGGACAGCCATCGTTGTTTTGGCACTGTTAAGAAAGAGAAAGATGATGTGTGTTTATTCTGAACACAAGTTTATTCAACACACTGTATAAATCTGCCCTTAATAATGGCTGTAATTTCATCTTTCATTCTGGATCAGTTGGTCTAAACATGATTTACCAAGTAAAGCTGAAGCAGATTCATTAGTAAAACAGCACGGATTCTTCTTCCTACTGACTTTACTGACTTTTCTACTGCGCTCAATTCAATTGTGGCTGGTAGTTGTACATATTGTGTAACCTGATAGCTTAACGTAGATGCATGGAACTCTACCAAGTGGTGTAGCAGTTTAATTTTCCAATTAAAAACATGCTAATATAAGAATATAAGGAAGGAGAAGAGATGAGTAAGCTTTTAATATCATTTGAATTAAATTAATACAGTGCACCTTTAAGGCCAAACTGAAAGAGTTAAAGTGGTCAATTAAAAAGCTGAATGCATCTGAAAGAGCTGTGCAGTCTCTGTTCTAATGTGGGTCTTTTTACTGCTTTGAATAGCAAAGTAGTTCATCACGTACACACACACACACACACACACTTGGTTTCATTCCAGTCCAGCAGAAGCAAACCTGATTGACTGGAATGAAAACCAGCAGAAACAGCAACCCTTTGTGCTTAAGATCCCTGCTTTAGAGAGTATAAAACAGTTCATGATGCAGTTTGTTTGCTGCGCACATCTGCAATAAAATTATAATAATACAATAAAGTTTGAGCCAAATAACATAATTTGAGTTTTTAAATCAAATAAATGATCACAGTTACTGCAGCAGGTCAGATGAACAAATGCAATATAAAATGTAAACCAACCAGCTGCATCTGTCTCCACATATGGGTGCTGTGCAGGTCTATAGAAATGGTAATAGTTCTAATTTTACAGACTGTATAGTCCATATCCTTCTCTGTGTACTGTGGCGTCTGCCATATGCTGTGTCTTTCAGAAGGGACGTCTGGGGTGTGGTATGTAGAGCTGTAGAGCAATTGTAGCTGCTGTTGTTGTTGATGTTGTTGTTTGTTGGTTTAAGATGTGTTTGTGTTGACTGTGTTATGTGTTGTTTGTTAAGCTGTCAGTCAGTTGGTATGGGTTTGGGTGTCTAACATAGAGAGAAGTTATATGGCTAGAAGCGGCTTCCTCACTCTTTTATAATAATGAGCTTCTCTGCTTCTTCTTCACTGATGATGATGATTCTTCAAAGATGATACTTTGTTAGCCCCTTTTTACCCTGTTCTTCAGTGGTCAGGACCCCCACAGGACCATAGGAGGTATTATTTGGGAGGCGGATCATTCTCAGCACAGCAGTGATACTTGTGCTGGTACAAGTGGTGCTGGTTTTAAACACTTTTTTTTTTTTAAAACATGCTTTTTAAACACTGTCTGCACTCATTGTCTACAATATTAAATAAACAGGTCACCTTGTAGATGTAAAGTTAGAGATGATAGCTCATCTTTTGCTATGAAATGTGTAAGGGGGCTAATAAAGCATGCAGAGAAACAGATGATATTCAGTCTGTCATTGTAGAACTAGGACGTTCACCTATAGGGAGTGTAGATACAATATTAGTTTCTGCTATTCAAACATTTTATATCTCAATGTCATTCATTCATTCATTCATTCATTATTTGTTCTTATAATTTTGCATGTTTTTGGTTTGAAAACTCCAGTTACCCTTTTTATTGTATTAAAATTTCATGATGAATGGACCAATCAAAATGGGAGGAAAATAACATGGGGGGAAAAAATGACATTACATTAATGTCAATATCAGTTCCACCTTCAAAAACACTTTATTAACACAAATATCAATACAATACCCTCGTACAGTGTTACAATGATGTAAAATTAAAAGCTGAAAGAACATGTCAAGCAAATGCAGGAGGTTTTTTTTAAATTTAATAATATTATTTACAGAAATTAATTTTGTACATGCTGGTACACAGTAATTGATTTGGGCTAACTCTAAAAAACATTCCACATACTATCTAAATTGAGGCAGGTGTCAGCAAAAAATATACAAAAACTATGAAAAAGGTTATACTAAATAAAACAAGGCAGTGGTCAGCAAACACTACAAAAAATGGCTATAATAAACAAAATAAGGCAGCGGTCAGCAAAGAATGTATAAGTACTAAAGAATAAGGATTTACTGCTGCAGAAATACAGAGTTACATCCTGATAGCTGTTTCACTGGGTCACTCTGGTCTTGCTCTTCTGTCACTTCAGCGCTGCTCCCTGTAAAACACAGAACAAAGCAAAATCAGACCTCAAAAGCACTTCAAATCTATTTTATAGTATACATTTTTTAGGGTGAGTTTTCTCCATTTTTTTCCCAACTTGTTCAAAACAATCAGAAAAATAGGCAGTAAAACATTTTTATTGCTTATCGTTTTGATGTATTCAAACATTTTAAAGTACAATGACTAAAAGAAAAACTTCTGTTTATCTTACCATGAAGTTAAATATTTTTCTCCAATCTATGTGTGCCTCAATTAAGACTTTTAAAGCAAAAAAGATGATGAATCTGCTGAGAAGAGGACAAATGTCTATACTGACCCTATGGACAGTGAGGAGGATAGTTTAGTGGCCAAAGAATCTCCAAGGGTTTAAACTGGGTGTCACTACTTAGGACTTGGGGTCAGAATATCTCCCAAACTACAATAGCAACTACATATCCACAAGATGTTTTGAAGGGTTGCCAGAAGACTTTCAGTGGGACTGTGTTCTGTGGTCAGATTAGACCAAAATAGAGTTTTTTGGCAACAAACAGCAGAGATGGGTTTGGCATGGACCAAGATACCCATGCACAAAAATATGGGGATGAATCTGTGATGTCCTGGACAGCTTATTTGGATACATGCTATCATGGAAAAAGCTGAGCCATGGTTGGATCTTCAAGCAGGACAGTGATCCAAGGCACACCTCAAAATCAACACAAACATGCTATGGCCATCCCAGGTCCCTGACCTAAACCTTATAGAAAAGCTGTGGGATGAGCTGAAGAGGAGAGCCCACAGACATGGGCCTTAAATTCTGAAGGATCGGGAGGGCTTCTGTAGAGGAAAGGTCTCCTATTATTCGCCTTGTGTTTCTCTTGTGTCTCACTGAGTTTTACAGAAGACTCAGAGTTGTTATCTTTGCAAAAAGAGGCTGCACAAAGTAGATAATGAAGGGGTGCCAATAATTCTGAAAAAAAAAAAATTTCGTGATGAAATGTAGGTTTTTCTTTTTATCCTTAGTTGTTCGCAGTTATATTGTTAAAGTTATAAATGAAAGATCAAAAGGATCAGCAATAAAAAATGTTATTTACAGAGCGTTTTGTTCATGTACCATGGGTGGCAGTATTTGCATCGGGCACTGAATTTCTTACCATTTTCTCAACACACATAATAGAATTACATCTGAATAATAGTGAAGTCAATCATAGTGCATTCTTTATAAAAATGAGAGTGTAAGAGAGTGTAATGTTGGTGTGCGAATGTGATGAAGAAAGTGAAATCTAAAGCAGTCTGAGTTACACACGTCTCAACAAGTAAGATAAATCTGGCAGACCAGTTACCTGCAGTATGCTTGCATTGTCAATCGGTACACTGCTATATCAAAAATGTTTGGCTGATGTGGGTGGGACGCTGTTTAATCACAAAAAATGACATGAAGTGTAGAATTTGTTGGGTAACAGCTTGAGAAGGGAGGCATCACCAGAGGTCTATGGATAAGGGAGTTAAGCCTGTACGAGTGGGGTCAGGGGCATGGCCCCAAAATGTTTATCATCAACTTTTTTAGTAGCAACAGCCAGAAAAGTGATCAAAAATGGCAATTTGGTCAAACTGACACATAGGAGATCTGTCTCTTTGCAGTTTGTATTATGCCCAGATCTAGTATGACTTGAACACTATATCCATCCCCATTTACAGCAGCATAGATTAAGTGAAGGTTCTGAAAGTCAAGCAATGCTATCTCCTCTCTCTTAGCACCTAAATGTATTAATCAAATACAGAGAATATAGATCAGTTCAGTCCAGGTGCATTTAGAAAGAGCGTGATTTGCTCTTGTTTAATAAACTAATAAAGTGACAGAATTTCATGATCATAGTGATCTACTTTCTCAGTTAAGGTCAGTCAAATTCAGTATCAATTGTAATAGAAGGCTTAAATAACCTCCATCAGATCTGCTCCTTCAGTCCTGTCAGTCTCCTTCAGCTTCTTTCTTCCCATCTCTTCCAGTATTTAGCAATACATTAATTTATTAAACTCCGATTTACAAGAACTCAGGAAAAAATGAAAAGTCGATCAATTCAATTGTTTAACTGCTGAAAATCTTCTCATTTGACTGGCCTTCGACAGAGCTGCTACCTTTTAATTCCCATCTACAGGTTGAGCAACTGTGCAAAATTGTGTTATGATCAACCATGTATGACATTTTCACAGATGAAGTATTAAGTAATTTGCAAAATCAGATGCGCTCCCTTTTAAAAAGAATATTGGTTATTAAATTTATAAATAACTAACCTCATGAGCTTCCGTTGGATTTATCTTCAGAAAGTAGACAGAGAATAAAAAAACAGATTAGTGTACAAGTGTATCAATATGTAAAAGCTCTGTCATGTAAAAATAACAACTAAAAGTTAATTGATATTGCAAAACCAGAATATGTATTTCTTGCCTTCTTCCTTCTGACCCTTTTCCTTTGATCTTTTTTTCCAGAACCACATAAATATTAATAAAGATATAGCGACAATCTCAAGCCCAACAGGTGTCAAAACAGCAGCCAGTGACTTTTGGGGTTTCTTAGAAGATTGACTTCTTACGCTCAGCTGTGATACTGGAGCTGTGAAATACAAAACAACAGAACAGATGAGACAGTTGCTGAAGAGGTCGCACACAGAAATACAATGAACAGTGAAAAGATTAAGCCTATTCTATTCTAGATGTTATGCTGCAGTGGCTTTTATGAAGTTTTGGCATATTTAATATTTACTGTGGCTCATAAATAGCATGTATTCCAAGTCTCCATTCCTTGATGTCTTCATAATATTGTTTGTGTATGAGATCTCATAATACACTCAATAGTGTTCTTCTGAGTAAATGATTTATTTTATTCATTAAATTAAAAAAAGTTTTGTAACATTTATATCACTCATGTCACATGACCAGACAGGATCCTGCAGGATTTTTTAGAGAGCAGAATTTATGGTTTTGTCAATTATGGCAAGTTTCCCTAAAGCAACAAAAAATTCTCACATCATCATACTACCACCATGTTTAACTTTAGTATGATGTTCTTATTGTGGAATGCTGTGGTAGCCTTACACCAGATGTAATGGGGCCCAAGTCTTTCTCCAAATTCCCAGGAGACTAGTGGAAAGAGAAATTTTGTGCCATTGAAGCATCAACCCTGCCACAGGGGGTGAATAAGCAGCCAACTAAAGCTGAAGTAGCCAATCAACATGGGAACACCCCCTGCCCTTGCCCCCCTGACATGCCCCGTCCAGCCAAATACCAGGGGGTATTTCACACGCTGGTTGGACACCACTGGTCTAGAGGAAATACATTAAGGAAAAATATAACAATGTACCATTTACTTACCACATACATTTACACTGAAACTCCAGACTGAGGTGTTTCCAGCAATGACCTCTAATATATAAACTCCAGAATCTTCTTTGCTGATGTTACTGATGGTTAAAGATCCACTGGTTCTGTTCAGCTGCAATCTGTCTTTGAATCTGTCTCTGTAAAAATCTGTACTAGTGTTTCCATCAATGACCTGGCTGTCCACTATATTGCTATTTATAGTCTCAGGTCCGTAAAACCACAATATCCGTGCATCACTCTGAACTCCAGTTAATCCAGTATGGATGGTTACAGTGTTTCCCTCCAGCTCCTGCAGTCTGACAACCTCTTCTCCAGCTGAGCACAGCAGACCTGAAACAGTGTAAGTAGAAAGTCCAAAAAGGCATCAATATAGGAGAAGAAAAAAAAACATAATTTTTAATGGAAATGAATGGAGAAGTCATTTATTCCTTGTAATTCTAGACCTTTACTATTGGTCCATTCTTCATAAAATTATAACACAAGGACAGCTGGTGGCTAGAAATTAGAGTAAATAATATCTCACTGTTTTAGAAGTCTCCACAATCATAATGCAGCATCATGACAGTGTTGTAACTGCCTTCTTTATTAACTTCACTAACTTATATAAACTTACAGACCTTATATAAGACTGTTCAGCAATAGTACGCCCTTGTTTTTCCCTCTTAAAGGATTTCATGAATAAAAGAGAGATTCAAGCGTCAAGATGAAAACAAAAATGATCTAGGTAGAAATTATACTTGACTTATGAACCTACTGAAACATAAGTAGTATACACACCATACAGCATAATCTTCAGTAGCCTGTGTTTTAACGGGACTGAGAGAGAGAAGCACAATTTTATCTACAACAAGAAATCTAATGCCTTTACTAGTGAGATTGGTCATTTTAACCTCCGGTCAGCAGCACCAAGAAGACAACAAAACTCTGAAATGGACTCTCCAGTCCAGATACCTGGCAACCGCAGTTAGCGATATGACATATGAAAGTGTCTGACATATGAAGGTGTTGCACAGACTTAGAAGTCCACCTTTAGATGTAGAAGCTTCTGCAGTTTAAAGAAGCAAATAAATCTGCTAGACCTACTAAACTAGCTGGTTAACTACCCTTAATAAACTAGGCTACAACATTAGTTGTTAGACGCTTGTAATATCACTGATACAGGTGTAAAACACTGAGGAAAAAAGTTCAACTAAAATAAACATCCCACTGATCTCACTGCTCCTTACATATTCAAGCAACATCCAGCAAAAATCATCAAGCATATGACTCCATACTTTAACAATTAAAAACACAAACAGCGAAAACATCTGTGTTGAAACCAGGCTAACAGCACAGAAGGTTCAGTTCTATACATTTTCTGACCCACATTAGCTCATAATAGTTTCAAGAAAGCAAACTTACAGCAACAGAGGCAGGCAAGAGCTCGACGTATCTTGTATTCCATGATCATTTTAATGTGTCGTTTTTTTTATTAATAATCTACATGAACTGACTACTGTACTCTGCTGTGAACCTTCTTCTCAGCTTTACAGAAAAAACAAACAGGCATGTACATGCAGTAGGCTGGGCAAGACTGGGCATGTGCATCATGCATTTCATAAAGAGATAAAATAGCTGTCATGAACTTAAACTTACTGTTTGGCCATTATACAAACAACTGGGACACAACAGTGTCCGTTAAGATGATTCAGTATTAAGACAGTCAGTAATAAGAACTCCCACCCATTATTAAATATAAGTTAACTTTCAGCTGCCAGTTTCTGATACTGAAAGTTCAGCACTGGCTGTATAGTAATTAATGCCGATTTAATTTCCAATTAAACGGCCAGTGCTGTGCATAAGCTTTTACGTTTTAGATGTTTTTCTCATACCAAGCAAACACTGTCAGAAAGAAAGGTAATAAACTGTATGTTTTGAGGTGGAAATGTTGTCCCTGGGGTGGTATGTTTTCAGTAACTATAGCTAGGAACTGTAGTCAACTCATCTTTCCCCTAAGAAACTGAATGGAATGTACATTCAGAACTAATTTAAAAAAAGTAAAACTAAAGTAAAAAAAAATGTACAAAAAGGTCCATTTTGTACCTTTTGAGGGCACATTTACCTTTTACCGTTCTTTTAGGGGATGAAACTGTACCAAAAGTTGTACCTTATTTTATCACAGTGTTATACACAATATCTCTCCAGGGCCTCCTGCAGTATGACACAGAGTGTGACCACTGTAATACAGTAAGAAGACAACAATCCACGATTAGCCCAAGAGTCAATATAACTCAATAAATAGGAGAAGCCAGTATGAGAGAGACAGAGAAATGTACAGGAATGTGAGTTATGCAAAGAATGCAGTCCAGCATAGATTATACACAAACTATAATAGCAACTTGATATTTCTGTTATTCTTATTTGTCATTTTTTTCTTAGTTCAGTTTGGTCTTGCAGGTCTAAGTAATGATTGAGAGCACGAACACTGGCACCAAAAGGTCAAGTCAGTTTGTCAAAAAGCTTTTAAAGAACCAAATACAAACACATGCTCTGGAGTTTAGATTTTACTGACATTCACAAAAGTCACAAAACTGTTCGCTGGTTATAAAATTAGTTTTGGAAATTATTCATGGATGTATTTATTTTTTTAATGCTCATCACTCACTCATAAGTCTGTTTTTGTCACCAATTATTTCACTGTAGGCCTAATTTAAAAATGTGTATCTGTGTGATGTTTGGGACTGCAGTGTCATCTGTCAGCATAGAAACTGAATTATCCTCTATTTTCTCTTTTGGGATCATTTACAGTAGATCAGATGTGTCCAATCTTATCCACAAAGGGCCGGTATGGCTGCAGGTTTTCGGTGCAGCAGAGCAGAACACATGAACAGTTGTTTAAGGACTGAGACTGACTGATTAAGTGAGTGGAATCAGGTGTGCTGCTCTTGTTTGGAAGGAAGACCTACACCCACACTATCCCTACTCCCTTGGAGAAGATTGGACACCTCTGATTTTGATCTTTGTCAAATAAAATGCTGAAGCTAAAGTGAGTGATATGACCAACCACACAGCAGTCTAGATGCTGTTACCAACAATGTATAACATGCTAAAATAAAAAATGGTAGTGACTGAAATTTTACCAAGTGCAAAGAAGATTCCTCTCCTAACAAATATACTCAAGTCCTCTAGAGCTGAGGCATTACCAAGGGGGAAAAACAATAAAAATAAAAATAGAGTGCTATAAAGATCAATAGCATGAGAGAACAAGTGCTGCAGCATTCTTTAGTCTTTCCTGTGAAGGTTATCAAAATGCATTTCTCTCTCAATCCACAAGATGGCACCATTTCACTCTGCCGAAATCAATTTCAATAGATAGAAGTGAAATATATTTCTGGAGGAATGAGTTGCAGTTAAAATCAGTGCATAGCATATCACAATTTTTTAAATATCACAATAAAAAGTGGTGCTTTATTACATTATTATTGTCGTTCTGTAGATGTGAGAATGTAGAGATGATAACAATGAACAGTCTGGTGTTTAAAGGGGAGACTAATACAGATTATCCCAGTGAGAGATTCAGAGACAGACTGCAGCTGAGCAGAACCAGTGGATCTTTAACCATCAGGAACATCAGCAGAGAAGATTCTGGAGTTTGTATATTACTGATCACTACTGGTATAAAATCTATCGGGAGTTTCAGTGTTAATGTCTATGCTGAGTAAATATTATATTGTTGTCTTTGTAACTTTTCTCTTACTGTCACATGATGCGTAATTTATGCATATGAAGGGAAACACAGCTAACGTGCAAAATCGTCTGAACAACCACATGATGTGAAGGTTCTGTGAATGTCCCTTACATTGGTAGAGAACCTTTTCTGATGGATCCACTGGTTCTGTCCAACTGCAGTCTGTCTCTGAATCTGTCTCTGTAAAAATCTGTGCTAGGCTTTCCATCAGTGACCAAGCTGTCCACTATATTGCTATTTACAATCTCAGGTCCATAAATCCACAGTATGTGAGCATCACTCTGAACTCCATTTATTCCAGTCACTCTGGCCCTTTGTGGACACCACTGGACACTCTGGTGCTACTGCCATTTCTCCTCTGTTGCAAAAAAAAACGATATTCATGTTTAAAGTGACAAGATTTACTAAAACACAAAACCTAAACAACAAAGACTATCTGTGTTCAAACTTCGCTGACAGTACTAGAGGCTCAGATTACATTTGCTTATGCTTGTTTTAAGACCTACATTTGCCCAATTGTTCCAGGAAAGCAGACTTACAGCAAAAGGGACACCCTACTTTTGGGGCAGTCATGGGGATACCATTTACTTTCACTGAATAATGTGAGCTGGTCAGCTGTAGTTTCATCAGCAAATATACCCAGTTTTTTTTTTTTTTTTTTTTTTTTAGAAATACCTACCAAAATGTATTGGTCACTTTATCAGAAACACCTACCACATACACTTAACATGTTTACAGTTACTGACTGTAGCCCCTCTGCTGCTGCACAACTTATCAGCCCCCCTCTACCTCATTTACGCATTACGATTTACGCAGAAACAGGTGGGCTTCAGTCAGCAATCGTATATATGCCAGGTCAGTTTTGACGTTAGCGAGGTACAAAGTAAAATATAATAGGAATTACAAAGTAGTGTAAATCACAAACAGTCAGAGCAACTAGTCTAAAAAAGATTTGCTTAGTTGCTTCTTTCTGTAATCATCTCTGATTAGAATATTCGTCTTTCATTTAGTAAAAGACACTATACAAATAATAAAGTAGTAATTTTGACCTGCCTGTGTTATTATAACACAGTTCTGTAATGTCGAGTTATGTTGTCTGAGTAGCTTCTAAATAAAACATGTGTATATCTAAATGTGGTCTAGTTACTTACTTAATAGCTAAATAACAAGCATATCGCTGTTGTCGGAACAAAATCTTGTATGTCCAAAATGATAACTTATAGGAGAAGGAACAAAACATACTTTACTTTTAATGTAAGTCAATAGAACCAGAATCTGTTCCAAGTCATTTTGAGATGGTCATTTGGTCATTTCATTATGAAATTTAAAATGAAAAAAATTTTTATGAAAAAAAACAACAGGCATTTTCAAATCACATCAACAACTGAAAAATGACAAAAACGGAGATATGGGGTTTTGTTCTGTCAACAGCGATATGGTTTTAAGGAGGTAACTCTTGCACCAACTGCTGTAAACAAATAGAACCTCACCAACTCAACATTTCAGTCTATTGAGTATTTCATTACACATTGCATTCTGTATCAAACATCACTGATTCAGAGTGTGTCTTTGATCTTTTAACACCTTATCAGTAACTGTTAGTTCTGAGAAAACTGACTTATTAAATTCAGCCGAGCCAGAATTCAACTGGATTATATTATCATATATTTGATATCATATCATATATATATATGATCAACATAACAAAACCTCACATATTTGCAGCTGTGAATTCATCAACTTTCATGTATTTAATGTAATTATGTTTTATTCCAAGTAATTCTGGACTATTTCTATTGCTTTATTCAGCATGAAATATTCACACAGTGTATAGAGTAGCTGTCATTTTCAAATGGAGCAAAACTTTAAACGAGGACATGGAAAGAAAGGACAATTTGGTGGGACAGTGATCTGCGACTGTTTTCACCTTTGCTAACTTTTAAACTAAACATTATACCTGCACCCCAGTTACTTTGAAGGGTCATTCACCACAGAGCCCACAAAGGAAATGGGCAGTGCTGTAGCAGAAAGAGATACTTTGTTCCTACAATCACACTTTGTGATGTCTAATGTCTAGTTGAATCTAGTAGTGTTTAAGGTACCAATGGCTTCTGAATTTAAGATTTTTTTATTTCAGTTGAGGACTGAATAAACAGGCTTCTGCACAACTGTATTAAATTTGCATATCAAGACGTCTGCAAAATGCTGGCATATAATCCATAATGAGTGCTACTCTTAAATACATTATGGTTACATATGCAACAGTGGATGACCCACCATTCTCACTGCTTCATTAGCGTCTCAGTTTAAAATCAATTTATTAGTGTTGCGCCACGTAAGGCTGCCCTGGCGTCCGGGTGCTCTTTGTTTGTTTTTGTGCGTTATTCGTGTGTCTTCGTGCTCCTACAGCCGCGAGGAGCTACTAAACATCAGAACAACCCCTACAGACATTTCACCAGTTTTTCTAGTGCCTGCTGCATTATTAGTGCACTTTATAAACAAAAAAGTGAGACGCCGCCGAAGAGGGAAGCGAGCTGGTGTACTCGTGCGCCTTCGCACACGGGGGACGCGCACGCCCCTACCTGGGATTTTCCTCTCCAACATCCGCTCACTCTCCAATAAAATGGACGAGATAGCGCTGCTGATGAGAAGAAATAGCGACTTTTCCTCCTCTAGTGTGTTGTGCTTCACCGAGACGTGGTTGAACACACAGACCCCGGACTGTGCGCTCCATCTTGAGGGATTCCAGCTTCTCCGCGCGGACAGACAACGGGAACTTGCCGGAGGTAAAACGAAAGGTGGAGGAGTCTGTTTCTACATCAACAACGCCTGGTGCTCCGATGTGACAGTGATTTCCCAACACTGCTCTCCTTCTCTGGAATACATTTTCATTAACTGTAAGCCGTTCTACGCCCCACGTGAGTTTTCTTCATTTATTCTGGCCGCTATTTACATTCCACGAGCGCCGATGTGCACGAAGCTGAGCGCGCTCTGGCGGACCAGATTATGGACGTGGAGCGGTCTTTACCGGACTCCCTTGTTATAATCCTCGGAGATTTTAACAAAGCGAAACTTAATCATGAACTACCGAAATACAAACAGGTTGTCACATGCCCGACCAGAGAGGGGAACACGTTGGATCACTGTTACACTACAGTGAGTGGTGCTTACCGTGCTGTGCCCCGTGCGGCTTTAGGACTCTCAGATCATGTCATGGTTCACCTGATCCCTGCGTACAGACAGAGACTAAAGCTCTCTAAACCTGTCGTGAGGACATATAAAAAGTGGACCAGTGAAGCTGTGGAGGAGCTACGCACGTGTTTGGACACCACAGACTGGGACATGTTCAAGGCTTCTACAGACAGTTTAGATGAATACACAGATACCGTGACGTCATATATACATTTCTGTGAAGACAGCATCATCCCATCACGCTCCAGAATCACTTTTAATAATGATAAACCCTGGTTCACACCAAAACTCAGACAGCTTCGCCAGCAGAAAGAGGTTGCTTTCAGAGAGGGAGACAGTGTCAGCTACAGAGGTGCAAAGTATGAATTTAGCAGGGAGGTGTTAAAGGCTAAATCCAAGTACAATGCTCGTCTGAAGCAGCGGTTCTATGCTAACGACTCTGCCACTGTATGGAGGGGGCTGAAAGAGATCACCAACTATAGGCCCAGAGCACCTCATTGTTCAGAAGATTTCAAACTGGCTAACGACCTTAACGACTTATATTCACGTTTTGAAGTCATGGACTCACACCCCCCATCCTCCACCCCCCACACCACAATACACTCAACCACTTTGGATTGCCCATCTGCCCCCTCTGCCCTCTCAGTCCAGGAGGAGGATGTGAACAGGCTGTTTAAGAGGCTAAATCCACATAAGGCTTCGGGCCCTGACTCCGTGTCCTCTGCCACCTTGAGACACTGTGCTGATGAGCTGGCCCCAGTCTTCACGGGAATCTTCAACTCTTCCCTGGAGTCCTGCCATGTCCCAGCCTGTTTCAAGTCCTCCATCATCGTCCCTGTCCCCAAGAAACCACGCACCACAGGACTTAATGACTACAGGCCTGTGGCCCTGACGTCCGTAGTCATGAAGACCTTTGAACGTCTGGTTTTATCCCACCTCAAGTCCATCACCAACCCCCTTCTGGACCCCCTGCAGTTTGCCTACAGAGCCAACAGGTCTGTAGATGATGCCATAAACCTGGCCCTCCACTTCATCCTGCAGCATCTGGACTCCCCAAGAACCTACGCTACGATCCTGTTTGTGGACTTCAGCTCTGCATTCAATACTATCCTTCCCACTCTGCTCCAGGACAAGCTCTCTCTGCTCCATGTGCCCGACTCCACCTGCAGGTGGATCACAGACTTCCTCACGAACCACAGTCAGCGAGTACGGCTGGGGAAGATTGTCTCGGACACGCAGACTTTAAGCACAGGATCTCCTCAGGGCTGTGTACTTTCCCCCCTGCTCTTCTCCCTGTACACCAACTGCTGCACCTCCATCCATGACTCTGTCAAACTGATTAAGTTTGCAGACGACACCACCCTTATTGGACTCATCTCAGACAGTGATGAGTCTGCCTACAGGAACGAGGTGGACCGGCTGGTGACCTGGTGCAGCAACAGCAACTTGGTGCTCAATGCCCAGAAGACAGTGGAGATGACTGTGGACTTCAGGAAAGCCACAAGCCCCCTGCCCCCCCTTATCCTTACTGACACCCCCATCACCACTGTGGACTGTTACCAGTTCCTTGGCACCACCATCACCCAGGACCTCAAGTGGGAGCTGAACATCAGCTCCCTCATCAAGAAGGCCCAGCAGAGGATGTACTTTCTGCGGCAGCTGAGGAAAGCCAAACTGCCGGCCCAGCTGATGGTACAGTTCTACACGGCCATCATCGAGTCCATCCTCAGCTCCTCCATCACAGTGTGGTATACTGGGGCCACTGCCAGGGACAGACAAAGGCTGCAGCGCATTGTGCGCTCCGCTGAGAAGGTGATAGGCTGCAGCCTCCCATCTCTCCAAGACCTGTACATCTCCAGGACTGTGGGGAGAGCGGATCGTATTATAGCAAACCCTTCTCACCCCGCACACGGACTATTTGATCCACTCCCCTCGGGCAGGAGGCTTTGGTCCATTCGGACCAGAACCTCCCGCCACAGGAACAGTTTCTTCCCCTCTGCCATTGGACTCAAGAACAATATATAATCACATCACTTACCTCTTTATAACCCTGCCTTGGTCACTTTACTTGAATTGCACTACTCCACCTGCACTGTTGTATATAGTACTGTTGTACATGCCTTTTGTATTTTTATTTTTATTCATTCTATCTATATATTTGCATAGAGTATTTCTTTATGTGGACTTAATTTTGCATGCCTATTACTTGTTTTTATGTTGCACCTTCATGCCGAAGCAAATTCCTAGTCTGTGAATCCTGTTCATTGACAGTGGCAATAAAACTTCTTCTGATTCTGATTCTGATGATAATCCTTTAGCTTCTATGAAATCCTCTTTTAGTCAGTTCCATTTTATTTACATAAGACTTCATTATTTAGTTTAATTAACTCTGATCAGGTAGTTCAGCTCCTAGACTACTGTTTTTCATCTCTCGGTTTGGAGTTATTTCTTTTAGGCCAAAGGGAACCCAGAAAGATGTTGAATGGACTTTGAGGTTCTGCTGCAGTTCTTTATCTTTTTTGGACATGAAACATTTTAATGCTGTTTTTGGCTAGTCTACTTTTACTTCTACTTGAGTCATTACTTCATTCAAGTAAGTATACGTATACTTAAGGATGACTCTGTTTTGAATATAAAAAAGATGTCCACCTGTGGTATAGATGATTAAACAGATGAAAGCTGTGCTGCTGGAATCCATTCTTCAAACATGTGGAGTTTGTTCAGCTCTCTACTGTGCTCTCACCGAACCGAAGGCTTGGGGCAATGGTGGATAGCAATGTCTGCTAAACAGTAATTAGAGGGCAGAGGAAATTTGGAGCTTGGTGAAGAGTGTAAGAACTGATTGGCAATAATACAGTAACAGCGCTCACAGCAAACAAATAAAATATCATTATCTTTAAAGCAGGAATTATTTGGTAACTAGTAAACAGCTAATATATATTACATGGAGAGCAACTGAAATGCAGACTTAAATACACACCCTTAGTCACGCAAATCAAAGTTTTCCTCCTCTAGTAACTTAAATTTATAAAACACATCTATGTATGTGTGACTGTATGAATGTTGTCTTTCACAGTTTGCACACTGGGTGGCGCTAGACATATTTGTAACCCTGGAAAAGGAACTCATATGCTGCCTGATGGGGAAGCTCACAGTTTTTTTTTTTTTTTTTTTTTTCATAATAATGATAATTAAGTAAGTAAATAAATAAATAGAAAAAAAATAATAATAAAAAAAATTAAAAAATTAAAAAAAGAGAAAAAACAAATAAAATAAGTAAATAAACAGACAACTAAATAAAAATAAATAGATAAATAAGTAAGTTAAAAAAAAAAAAAAAAGGGAGGGGAAAAAAACAATTATACAGATATACATACATATACATATTCACATATACATATACACCCACCCACCACACACAATTCTACTGTTTGCAGCAATGTGTATATGTGTGTATATGCGTTCACGTGTCATGTGTCATGGAATGTGCTCAGCAATGAGGGCAAGAAGCCGCAACCATGCCCCCGTGGTCCAGAGACAGATAGGGAAGGACCCGGCTCCGACGGCCGACGCGTGCACGCCCCAGAGGACGAAGAATGGAGGCCCCAGACAGAGCGCCCACAGACAAAGGGCAAGTGACCGGAGAGCCAGAGGCAATGAGCAGCCCACCCCCCCGGCAGGCCAACATCCCCAGCATGAGCTGAGCATGCGGCCCCCGAGGGCCCAGGCGCCCGAGACCGGCCGACCCCTGGCAGGACCCCCCCCCCCCATGCCAGAGAGGCCCAAACCACCCTCAGGACACAACCGCCAAGGGAGCAGGGCAGGGACCACGCCAAGATGTCCAGCCATGCACCCAGGGACCCACAGGGCACCCATACCCCGGGGGGGTGGGCGGAGTCGGCAAGCAGCGGGGAGCGGTGGGGAGGGGTAACTCCTGCCCACCACCATGTACCACAGATGTCCAGGCTCAGCAAGTCATAGACCCAGGCCCAGCTGTCCACACACACATGTTCACATGCACCCACACACACCCACACCCACACTCGCACACACCAGTCACCCACTCATGTATACACACGGAACATACATGGACTCACAGTATCGGCGGGCGGACACCAGCACGGGTCAGCGGTAACCCAGGGAGGCAGCCACCCCGGCCCCGAATGACCGGCCGGTCTCCCCACCAGGCAGGGTGCACCAAACCGGGGTGTGAGAGGACCCGCCCACCCCCCCCCCCCCCCCCCCCCCCCCCCTCCCCCCCCACTCAATATTTGTGTGAAATGAAAAGAATGTGTGTGAGCTACAGTGCAATTAAAATTGGAGGGACAGAGGCAATGTAGTACTGAATAACAGCACACTGCCACACTGCCCCCCAAGGCCCTCAATGTCTAATGTGTAAATAAAATTGAGGGGCAGGTAGCAGTGAGCAGATAAGTGAGGTCACATCAGCAGCGCCACCCACCATCCACTGAGTGACACCTGCCCCCCAAAGCCCTGTGTGTACTGTACTGTACTCACAGTTTTTGACCAGGTCATGGTAAAAAGTACTGCAAACTGCCTGTTTTTATGGATGTGTAAAGGGCCCACATCATGAAAAACAGATTTTACCCCTTATGTAAAATAAGATTTTGATGTAAAATGTCAGTTTCAAACATAAGTTGGATATTTATTCTTCAGTCAATACAATCCATATACAGAACCTAAGCTGCAGAAACAGCCCATGCTCAATGTGGTGTTTTTTCACAAAAGCACATTTATATATACATCTGTTGATTCAGACTACTAGACTGTTTCTTGGTGAAGGCACAGTACAGGGCAACCAGTCAGAGCAGAGGTCATTTTGCCACCTTAAAAACACAGTAACAAAAACTTCTTAGGTGTTACCTGTTAACTCTGAGCAGAGCCCAGGTCAGGGTGAGGGCCAGAGAGGACAGCTGGAGAAATGCCTGCGGGCTCATGTCTCAAGTTCATAACATTAAGCACCAAAAAGGCTTTGTCGTTTGTAACACGTCACCTCATATTCTACTTGGCAGTTCCTAGTTTTTAATGCAACAAGAGAAAACTGGGCAAAAAGAGCAAGAAGGAGCTGTAAAGAATACGTCTAAGGCTAGTGCACTTTAACAGTTATAGTAAGTAAAACACTAAATAAACAGGAGGAACATCATTGCATTTGTGTTTAAACGTATTGCATTGAAAGTGTGTTAGACTGAGGGATATGCTGAATTTCTAATAAACTAAGCTGAGTTCAGTGGTGTACAGGGCTGTTAGTGCTGAATGTGGCACAGAGGTTTAGGGTGTTGGAGAGGAGGCTTGGATAAGGCCAGGTTTTAATCTGATACAGTGTTCAGGATGTAGCACTGTTTAGAGGGTTGAGATAATTAGCTCTGCTAATCCTGCTTCTTCATGAAAGTGCACCAGTTAATAATTTGTGATTTGTAAAAGATATTGGCTGCCTTAATATGATACATTTTCATATATGTGGAGGCCAATTTTTATTAATACTGTTGTCACTTCTGTCGTCAATAATGACAAAAATTGAAAATAATGGTTGTTTTTTTCTATTTTAAGCCTCTTTCTCTGTAAATTATGTAACCAGTACGAGTGTAACTTTAACAACTTGAAAAAGCAGCAACAGAGTGTATCAGCAGATGGCACTATTTCTGTTGATGTAGATATTTCAGAGCTCACATTCTTACTATATATTGTACAACTTTATTCAGATATTTAGCTGATGATAATTTGTCTAGTACTCACTATCACTTTGTGTCTCTTCAGTGACCTGCGTGTGCTGTCTGAATGTTTTTACATATATGTAAAGTTACTTAGTCGTTCAACCCCTTGCCACAAGTAAACATCTTAACCCACACACAGTATCTTCATATTATTTCTTTTTTCTTTTTTTTTAAAGTAAATCAGCATGAAAAACTTGAGGTTGCAAGTGAGCAAAAAGAAGAGCAAATAAACAGAAAAATGTTCATAGTAACAAAGCTCATGCACTGATGAATGAAATAACTAAAGGTTGGGCTCTGTCTTCTTCACAGTACCGTATGAGCTCATATTATTGTCAAATGCCTCCAAACATTCAGTAACTTCACACATCGCAGGTGAAAGGGAAGTGGTGGGGATCTGTGGGTAACATGTGAATACGCTGAGAGAACGTGTGAAAGGAAGCAAACACCCTGTCAGTTCAGCTTCATCCTTTAATGATATTTTGAGTTTTCATGGTGGGTCCAAAGTCAAGAACTGAACAGAAGACATGAAGATACATGACCTTTTTAACATCTATGAGAGTTTATGCATGTTTAACATGAGAAGAATGACACGACTACAGCAGCATCTGTGTGTGCAACAATATTAAAAAATGACAACCTTGGCAATAGAGAGACCAATGAGTCATCAGGAGTCGAGGTATCAGGAGATTTTTCAGTGTGTGATGTACATGTGACCAGGGCAGCCCACCTGGTCTATAATAAACAGGGTGGGGCTGGATAATGAGGGATACACTACACAGAGCAGAGGATAATCACACCCCAGACACTTCATCTCATTACAAACCAGTGTTGAGTAACCCATGACAGCTGGGAGATGCAGCTTATAATTCACAGAGAAAGAACTGTTGTGTACTTTAATGTGCAAATGTATTTATTAATTTATTAAATTTCTGGTCAGAACAGCCACTAAGTTCAAAGGTCTTCCAGGCAGTAAAAAGATAAAAGCAGCTACAATCACTGTGATTTATGAGTTTCTCTCAACTGTATTTAGACCCTCAGTGGCTCTGCTTTCACAGTCAGTGCAGAATCTGAATGCAGCTCTGAAACTCATAATGGAGTCTGTGGGTTTCTGTATCTGGGGCAGGACATTGATCTGTACAGTGGTGAGCTTTGTTCAGTATTACAGTCGCATGAGTGCATGTCTGTGTATCTTTGTGTGTAAATGTGGTCTTTATAGACAGATTCTCTGCTTCTTTACACTTTCACTGAACTACTAACTGTCCTCAGTATTTCATATCACTTTTTAATTAATCTCTGTTATTCAGTTACTGTGTAGTGGAACCATAACAAACTTCCCACACCTCAGTTTACTGTTAGTACAACATCCTGAGCTTCAGTTTAACTGTTTTATTTATATATAAATACCTGCTTATCTGTGCTTTTGCGTTATGTTATTGTAAGGTACAGAAAACAGCTAATATCACTAACAAAAGGCCTGGTGTGTAGACACCTCCTGCTTTTGCTTCGTTTCTGTCTGTCTCTTTATTTAAATGATAATTATGCAGTAAATTCAGAAACATTTTGGAACATCAGAACTGCAGACCCACTGAAGACTCCATAGTGTAAACACTCTGTACTGTATGTAATACTCTGTCTTGTTTGATGAGTCAACATGTGACATGAAACAAAATGTATGAAATAGGAGGAATGTTCAGAGAAAGAGGGGTGAGAAATTGGTAGAGGTCAACAGGAACATGTGCTCTGATCTTAGAGGAATTTCAGAAAGTTATTGAGCTGTTGTAGCTTATGAAGCTTCTGCACTGTTCACTCACTCAGGTGATGAGAGGTCAGTGTGTGATTAACTGAAAGAGATGCTGTTTCACAGTCAGTCACACAGGAAGTGGTACTTTCAATAGAGAGAAAGTTGTAGTCTACTCCCACGACAAGGAAGGAGGGTTCAAAGCAACATTAAGGTATAATGTGGTTTATTCTGACTTACTTTTTCAAAATGAAGCAGCAATAAATAAACTCTGAGATCTTTTGGTGAAGTCTGGCCATCATAAGCATAACAGAGCATCCAAAAGATGAACAAATATTCTAAGGAAGGTCTTGGAACACAAAGAAAAAATCTTTCATCTTTTAAAAAAATATATTTTATTCAATTATTATTTGAATGCTTACATTTATCAAAGAGTTTGACACTTAATAATAACCATGCAATAGATAGCTGTAGCATGCAGGGCTAATACATGCAGGGTGTGGTTTAATGCATGTAGATGTGGTTTAATACATGTATGTGTGGTTTATTACATTTAGGGGTTTGGTTAATACATGCAGGGTGTGGTTTAATATATGTAGGGGTGCTACTAAACAGTAAAATAGATAAAGAAGCATTAAAAGACTTTTCTCTGAGTTTAACTAAATGGAACTGATTACTGACCTGCAAATATACAAAAAACCCATGTTAATATCCTTAGGTGTTATATTTGAATTATTTAAAGTGCAACCAAAATGAATATACACCTCATCTTACAAGTATTGTCAAAAAAAAAAAATATATATATATATACATACACACACACACACACACACACACACACACACACACACACACACATGCAATAATGCAAGTTATTCCATTTATTTATTTAGTTCATAATTTCAATTTTAGGAGAGTCCAGACTAGTTTCAAAAAATCCAAAATTATTTTTAGGGATTTCCCAACTGCATGTAACTCTTGTTTAATGGCTGTTTTTCTCTGTTGTTTTTCTAGCTCACCTGTTCATTTCATACAGCAGACGGCTGAACTCACACTGTGGAAAGAACAACAGACACTGAATAAGTGAGGATGGATGAATAAACAAGCTGCACAATGTTCAAGTTCCATTATGGTTCTCAGTGTAGCAGCTCATTAGATCACAGGAGCGTGTGATCTGTGGATGATGGTAAGTGGAGGGAGGATGCATTAAACCCTCCAGCACACCAATAAAACCTGTTCACCAGAGCTGCTCTAGTGTTCAGTACATTTTTAGCACTTTGCATATATTTTCTTGTTCTAATTCAGCTACAGGTGTATCCTTGGTCACATGATAAAATTGTCACGAGTCCCTGATAATGACTTCAGATTTGAATAACCCGCAACTCAACAATGTGCCTTTGTTTCTTCCTCTCTCTTTCTCTCTCTGTTTTACACACGCATGCACATATGTCACACTCCTGGGATGGTTCCTTGTCCTGCCCTTTGCAATTAGAGTACATAGCAATAAAGAAAGTGCAATCAATACTAAAACTAACATGCAAAAACATTTCTTAAACATGCTGCTATACTTTCCTCTGGAACGGCATCCTTTCAGGCTCATAGCATTGAGTTGTTTTCTCACAGTGGAAGGATGGACAGAAAAACCTGTGGATTTTTTCAGATCTAAAGCAGTTTGATTTTCTCCTCTCTCTCCAAGATGAAAGCACTGTTTATCTGATGTTATCAGTGTTGGTGGTCTATCAGGTCTTAATTGGTGGTTTCTATTTGTTTTTTTTGTTTTTTTTTTAACTCCAGTTTTGGAAACTACTGTATTTTCATTCCTTTTCATTTAGCTTTCTCCTTATTGTGACAGTCGATTATATTGTATCTAATTTCCTCCTAAAAAAATAAATAAATTGTACTTAGTGGTTGTTTTGACTGGAAATTAAATAAATGAAGGTGATCTTTGTACAGTGTTTTATGTCTGTGGTTGGTGCACTCTAGTCACAGTGGCAGCAGTCAGCATCCCCCCAGACTCACACTTTAAAACGGAAGTGGTGGGTTTCAGCTTAAAATGAGGCCTCAGCGTGCCTTACACTTTTACAGCAGGACAATAAAAGTGCCATCCTTTAGAAAACACCCAAAGATTATCATCTCAGAATTCTGATTGTTTTAGTCGTGATTAATTAAGGAGGAACATTTTATAAGTCCAACTTTTTCAGTGTACATTGGAAAATATAGCTTGTGACAGTGTGAGAAAAAAGGAATAACAGTTAAATAAAGATCCTCCTTTATTCAGAGCTTCCAGCGTATTCAGGCAATGCCTTCATCATGAAATATAAATACTTCCTCTGTCTGGCTGAACTCCTGCTGAAAACAATCTACTGATTGTACTTTGAAACTACAGCCATAGATACAAAATGTGTGATACACAATGTGGATATAAGTCTTTACGAGATTGAATATGGTTGTGCTTAACTTTCCTACTACTGTACACTTGTACATTGAGGAAATAAGTGACAATTTACCTTTACAAATAAGAGATGAACACAAATAAATTTGATTGATTCATTGAACTGTTCACAATGCAATGTTTGATAGACATGTCCAGCCCAGTGTGAGCACATCAGCTGTTTTCTTATTTTCTGAAGCTGAGAAGATTCCTGATGGACATGAAGAGTAAGTTGATGAAGCTAATTGATTAAAATCTTCATTACATTAACTCATGTGCCACTGATGGAATTTAATAAATCCACCTGGAGATCTACAACCCCAGTTCCAGTGAAGTTGGGACGTTGTGTAAAACATAAATAAAAACAGAAATCGATGATTTGCAAATCCGTTTCAACCTATATTTAATTGAATAAACTACAAAGACAAGATATTTAATGTTCAAACGGATAAACTTTATAGTTTTTTGCAAATAATCAGTCATTTTGAATTTGATGCGTGCAACACGCATCAAATTTCCTGCAGTATTTAGTTCCAACCTGTATCTAAAATGCTGCCTCTTCCTTTCATAACACTATCATCTGATCCAGCCAGTGTGTAAGATGGTGAAACAGCCAGTTAAACTCCATGACAGCTTTTCACGCAATGCATGAGGGGCATGCCCAGCCTAGCCCAGCCCCTAGAGTCCCGTGTGTTTCTTGAGTAGAAACTGACGATGGAGTTGAAGAGTTAGTAGATGAAGCTGGTTGATCAGAATGGCTGGTTAAGATGTTCTCAGAATACAGGATTCATCCAGCTCTGCTTCACCTGCTTTACTGTGAGTCTGTTTTGCTCAAACTATTCCAAGAAAATGAGAAGCTCTGAACTCACAGTGAGATCATTCTGGACTGAGTTTGACTTCATTGTTTCAGCTCCTTTTTTAAAATAGTGTTTCTGTAAATACGTATATGTGTTTATACAGTAGAGCTGAACTGAAAGTTGGTGTATCTGTATTAGATGATGATCTATCAGTGTGAAATACAGGCACATTAATGATGGATCTGTATATAAAGTGTGCTGGATGAAGCCTGAACATTGGAGCAGTAGTGAGATCAGTGGGGTTTTTCAGGAGGAATGAAAGAACAGCAAGATCAGGCAAAAGAGAGCTGAACTGAAGTGTAGTTACCAGCTCTGAGTCAGCTGAGTCTTTCTAGCAGGTTTGCTGGCTTTGGTTTCAGCTCTGTTACAGTGTCTGTATCTTCTAAGAGGAATTCATAAAAAACACAAGAGGAACTTCAGGATCATAAAATTCAGACTCTTTCATGCACATCTGTTATGAAGAGTATACAGTATAATTTAAATAAAGTTTGATGGGACAAAATTATTAAGTGCTTGTAGTGAATACAAAGAAAACTGAATATTATAAAAACCTACATTTTACACAGTTTAATATTGATTAGTTTTGGCATCAGGGCCTCATTGTGGGCATTTGTTCTTAATGTTTGAGTATTACCAGTAAAGTAAATGGTTGCTAGATTTGATAAGGAAACTGTGGAACAGTCAGTGCTCTTCCTTTATAGTAGACACACAGCTGTTCCTGTACTAAATGTGGATCAGATTAAATTACAGTGTAGAAGAAAAGTATCTGAGGTAGTGGATTCAGAAATGAACTGATAGTAAATATCTTCTCTATGTGAGCATTTAGAATAATATAATATAATCTTTAATATAATCTACTTACACTGTTCCAGGTCTGCTGTGCTCAGCTGGAGAAGAGGTTGTTAGACTGCAGGAGCTGGAGGGAAACACTGTAACCATCCATACTGGATTAACTGGAGTTCAGAGTGATGCTCAGATACTGTGGTTCTATATATCTGAGAGTGTAGATATAAAGATAGTGAACAGTCAGATCATTAGAGGAGAGATTATTACAGACTATTACAGTGAGAGATTCAGAGACAGACTGCAGCTGAACAGAACCAGTGGATCTTTAACCATCAGGAACATCAACAGAGAAGATTCTGGAGTTTATAAACTACAGATCATTACTGGACATCAGTCAGTCTGGAGTTTCAGTGTTGATGTCTATGGTGAGTAAATGTTACCCAACAAAGTGTCTGTATGTGGGTCTGCACTGTTTTGTATATTATGTGATTGATTTGATAAAATTAGAGTGTAAAAATTCAGTTTGTGGGCCCTTATAGATCAGTTTTGTGTGTTTTGTTTGCAACTAATCTGGGATAACATGGAAGATACACCTTCACTTTATAGTGTAAGCCTGTTGTTTACAAATTATCTAACATAATACAAAACACATTGTTTTGAAGGATGTGATCACAGACAGGAGATCATCAGTCAGTGTGTACTGTATAGAGATACAGCACAAAGCTCGGATGTGCTGTTTATGAGCTACAGTAAATATCAGACGTGCCGAAACCTGTCTGAGATTTGTAAACTGCAGCTGACACTGAATCTTTTCTATAGCAGCCAAACAGGACAAGCACAGTTCACTTAACACTGTCAGTGTTACTGTTAATAGTAATTTGACATATATTTGTATTTTTAGTTGTAGTTTTGCATGTGACTAATGACTTTTGTGTGAGACTAATCGTCTATTTTCTATTTTGCTATTGTCTTTTGTCTTTCACAGCTCCAGTATCAAAGCCAGTCATAAGAAATCAAGCTGAAAAGCGCTCAGTGAGTCTCAGAGAGTCGTGCTCTCCTCTGTGCTCTGTGGAGAACGGGAAGGATGTGAGTTTGTCCTGGTATGAAGAGAAAGAGAGAATCTCCAGCATCAGCAGCTCAGATTCCAGTGAACGTCTTTATCTTCCTCTGAATAAAACCGACCCAAACAACTCTACCTACACCTGTGTAGCTGCTAATCCAGTTAGCACTCAAACAACCCAGCTCAACATTACAAACATCTGCTGTAAAGCAGGTAGGTGACAAAATCCTTAATACTTTGAATTTATGTGTTAGTTGATCAGTGAAGTTTACAGAGTTGATCAGAGTTGGTTACACAAAGAAGCAATAAAATATTTTTCTAATCATCTAATGATGCAGGTCCATCTGCTGATTAATGAGGTTTAACACATATGTCCTGTTAAAGCCCTGTTTTATTACAAACTTCTTTAACCTAAAAATAGATTTATTATTTTGTATTGAGCAGTCCCTGTAGCTACTGAATAATAAGCCTTTTGTATGAAATAAACCTGGAGTGTTAACAGTATAATTATTGGACTAATTCAGGGCAGCAATGTTTTTCTTAACAGCCTCAGGTCAAAATGTTAAGAGAGATCGCTTCATATTGCTGGCTGCTGTTCTGACATCTGTAGGCCTGCTTGTGGTTCCATCGTTATTATTTGTGTGGTTCTGCAAAAAGAAGAAAAGGAAACAAGGCAAGACATGCATCTTCTCGATTTGCTGCATGGATATTAGTGTTTTTGTATGTAACGCAGTTTTTGGCACATTTATACAAAACACTCTTCTGCCTTTTTTCCCCTCTAGATTCCGAAGACGCTGAGTTGAATTACACTGAAGTAAAAACCCTAACTCGGAATTCAAGAGCAGCTCCTGAGGTAATTGTTATATGTATAAATGTACTAGTCAGTCCTTATTCTGAAGTTCTTAAAAACACTTTGTGAGGAGGAGAATATTCATCTTCTATCAGGCTGCAAACCTGAACATCAGCATCTTTATCTGGACTGGAACAGCAGCAGAATGTTATTATTGCACTTTAAGTTGTTTGGTCATTGAAATGGTCACACTGTGATAATGTGTTGTGACTGGAATCACAGATCAAGGTTGTCATACAGCATGTAACTCTTATGTGGATACAAGTGTCATTTTTCTATGTACTGTGAAATACCTCTGACTTGGACTGATTCACTTCATGAAATAATTTATATATTTTTTTCCGACATTACTATACTATTACTATAATTGACAAATAAATTGTATTAGATTTATTACATATAACTATATTTTTTTTATGCCAGTTTTGGTGTTGTCAGTGAAGCTCTTTCTGAAGCTACTACAGAGCAAATTCAGAGCTTCAGTGAGTTCTGTATAGAGACATTATTTTGTCTATAATTAAAAGTGTTCTAGCTGTGTACTCTGCAAATATGTGTCTCATAATGGATTGCTCATATGGGGAGTTCAGTCATGTCAAATACGTTTTGTTTAACGAATCAAACGGCCAGAAATGCATGACAGTAATCTAGACTGTAGATAGTGCAACCAGTCTGGCTGGTTTTATTGGACTTGTTGAGACTTGTGAAATATAAACAACTATTTTTATGATTTCACTCCAACTCTTCACTCTCTTATGCTTTCATTATTATTAAAGAATGGCCATGGACTGCAGTGTCATGTACTATTATTAATATGTAGTTCTGCTTGTAATTTTCTGAACAAGAAGACATGTTTATGATACACAGTACATATCAGTATGTTTTATTTTCTGAAGTTTGTGAACAAGTTGGAATATACAAAAGCTGCAGTGCTACATTTAAACTGAGTACAAGGCTCAGGCAGCACCTGACTTTTTATTTTTTCATAACTATTTTAGAACAAACAGCAGGGAAGACCAAAGATTTAGTTAAATTAATAAATAACAGACATTGCACAGTTACCGTACACTGGTTGTTGTTGTTTACTGGCTCTCTCTAACCTGTCTGTCCGTTGCTCAGTGTTTTATAAGTACTGACGATGATGTTCTCAGAAAAGCGTGTTATGATGTTATTAATCACAAAAGTGTTTATCAGTAAGTTTTACTTTATAGAAAGACAGATGGGGACTCAAGATCCTGATTGAATGGCGAAACTGAAGTGCTAGGGACTTTCCAAGATGCTGTGTCTGTGATAAAATACCAGTCAAAGGAAATCTGATTTCTCATGCGCCTGTGCTTCTGGCTATAAGACCCACTCTTTGTACTAAATTACACACACATTGGATTCCCTGTATATTTTATTACTGATCTGCTAAAAGTTTTTTACCCAGAAGCCACATTAAAGCTGCAGCCATTCAGGCTTAAATCAAAGTCAAAGCCACAAAAGCAAACTAAAAGGGTCTTATAGCGGTGTCCAAACGTCTCAGGCCTCTAGTGAAAATGCTTCTATTTTGTGTTCTTTTCTAAATGAATACAAATCAGATTATTTCAGAATATATTATTAACACAACAATGTGAGTGAAGAGAGGAATACTTGTGATGTTTTAGGCGTTCTTCGTAGGCCTGTTTATTACACCCCCTTTTTGCTTTAATGACCGTGTGCACTCAAGCTGTGTGAACACAGGAGTCGATCACTTGAGAGTCGTCTGAACACGAACTTCAGTGGAAGAGAGAATACTTATAATTAGTCTAACCTTAATCTAAGGACCTAAACATGGTGATAAGTCATGATTTAGAAATGGTGCAGAATCTCAAATATTTATTTATTTATTTATTATTTAGATTTACGTTGTTTCGATATTTTTCTGAATGCTAAAGTTTTTTGTTGCTTATTTCCCAGGTGTTGAACACATTCTCAGACTTTTAGACACTGTATATGTTATCAGTATTAAGAAATGAAAAAGCCTTAAAAAGTCCTGCTGTGTTTTACAGATAAACAGAGCTGGAGTGGCAGAAGAAGACCACAGTGGATCAGTGGATTATACAGAGATCAGACATTAACTGTATTTCAGCAGCTGTATGTCCTTTTTTTAATTATGTTTTACATTATTTGCAGATAGCTGCCTTGTTTTGATCAGTATTGGCCAAACTTGTCGTTTACTGTGTGAGCGCTCACCCAATCCATTTCTGTATTTATGCTGTGTTTATTGTTTATGAATTTTATAAAAACATCTCAGTCTGTGCTGGTATTAAATTATATTTTATGTCTTTGTACATGGTTTTATTTACAGTCTGTTGATTGTGGTGACTCCTGTCTGAAGTTGCGTGAATAATTTAATTGTGGATTTATTGTTTAACCCCTTGAACACCTGGCGTGTCTCACCAAGCAGTATTTTCCGCTAACGTTGTACTTAATTCAGTCCAGCCTGGACTTTCCCGGATGTTCCACCCACCAGTGATTGTTTTTACTAGGCTGCCTCACCATGGTAACTTAATCTGTTCATCAAGCTCCAGTGCCAGTTAAATTCAGAATAACAGATCAGATTACCTGAAGGTTGAGCTTCCTACCAATCAGGGACGGGAGGGGGTGGAGCCATTTTTTTTTGACATATGTGGTATGTTTTAACAAAGGAGGCAAATAATACTACTAAAGCAGTTATTCCTCTAATTAGCACTACTGCTTCATACCATATGAATCTAAATGTTTCATGCAAATATTACCCAACATTAACATGTATACATATTCATCAATTAGGCCTTTAAGAACAAAATTATCTTGTGGATTTGTAATGACCTAATAATCATCATCATCATCAATAATATCCATAAAACTGATTGTAGTGAAAAACAATATAAAAGAATAACTACTAACAACTATAATAAATCTATAACTACTACAGATTTATATTTGTATCAGGTTTATTTAATGAAAACAATATCCTACCTTTGCTCACATGTGTACCGAGAGAGGACCTAGAAGAAAAGAAAAACAAACATAAGAAAAACATTTTGTTGTTATTCCACTTAAATAAGCTGAGACCACTGTGAATTTAGGTTTTTCCTAGGTTTTTGTTTTTATCATGCCACAAACACTGTCTGATAAGTGACTAAGCCTCAGCCTGTGGGTCTGCACACATTTAAACGATTTAGACTTGCAATGTTGAAGTTAGAAAGGGAAGAAACTGGGTCACCAAGGAACGAGAGCTACTGACAACCACCAACAACAGAGCAGCTTTAGGTTTCAGTCTGACGCTCGAACCCTCAATTTTCAATGTCCGTTCAGAGTATTTAGTGCTGTGTATCTTCAGTAAACCTCTATGAGTCAAAGTTAAAACACATCAGTGTCTATTTCATGCTGTAGGAATAGTGTAATGTCAAATGGATTTCAAAGCTGTTCTTCTATTACCAAAAAAATATAGCATTAAAATAGGCTTAATAAACCTGAGCAATCAAACATTCTCTGAACATACAGTCAGTACGATCAGCTTGTTTTGTTTGTGGTGTTTTACTAGTTTAGTTCTTATTGTGTGTGTTATCTGCTGAGCCACTCAGCTAATCAGTCGGACCAGTTTTAGACCTTCAAAACAACATCGCCCTCTGCTGTTGAAGACACAGATTGTCATACTGTGTTAACACAGAGTTCTCTCTTTCAGCTCTGCCTTAACTTCTGTATTTTCCAAGAAACAAGATCAACAGCATTAGAGAGCATTTGGGAAGTAAACAGCAATATCACTGCAAGCAGCACAATAAAACACAAGCTTTCACAGGTTATTCAGGCTTTATAACCTCCGTGCTCTGATCACGTCAACATAAATGTCTGTGATTAGACTTTCTGAGACAGCATGTAATCTTGAGATGTTTTATACATTAAAACTACAGTTGTCTTTTCTGTTAATGTCCAGTTTTAGAGCTGTAATTACTTTTGTTTAGGCTGTTTAACTGAAAAATATAAGCAAACTTTTTTAAGCACATAAAGCTTGGTGGTTTTTCATGATCTGATATTTCATTATAGCTTAAATTACACTAGAAATATGTTACAAAACACAATACAGACCACACAGATAAACAAGCAATAATGTGACTAGTCATAACATGATTATGAATAGAAAAATAAGTTGTTATTTTTATATAAATGCATAAATAATGATTAATGAATAAATAGCCAATCATCTCAGAAACTGTTCATAAAAAACTGCCTGACTAACTAAAAACACTGGATAATTTTCCAAGTTGAACATAGTCTGCAGCTTTCTCTTTGTTCTCCAAGCTGAGATCTAGAATATCTGGGGTTTCAATAGTTTCATCTGCTTTTTATATCTTTTAATTTATATTTATTTAACCTGTTTCTGTCTTTCCTCCAACAGAGCACAGCATAAGAGACAACAGTTATTAAAATACTCTGATAAACAACAAATAATGTATCAAACAACCTTCACTCCCTAATAAAATAACCTACACTGAGTCTTCAGTAATAAAGTCAGTTTTACATTTCCAGCTCAGTTTTCCTTCCTAAAGGACACCAACTGGAGTTCCTTCCTGCTTAATTATCATTTGTAATCTGAAATGCCATTTTAAAGTGAATCTGTTCACTGTAGTACAATAATACTGTAAATAAATCAGTATAAATGTATATAATCTCAGTAAAATGATGAGCTGCTCATTCTTTAGTCTCTAATCTTCATTCTTTAATGTGAGTGAATGTGTTGTCCTACCGTCCTTCGTCGACCTCCTCGCAGCTCCGTCACCCTTCAGTTTAGACAACAAGAGCAGCCAGTCAGCCACATCCATCAGACAGTGTCCAGGTCTTTAGTGGACGAAGGAACTGCAGGCATTTCCAGCAGCAGTTTGTCAGCAATCTTTTCATTCTTTATGAACTGAAAGTATGTTCAGTCCAGCAGATCAGCTCTGAGCTCCGACCGATGACTGTCTGCGCTTCTTCGAAATGGCGATAAACATACAGCGAGTCTCCTCCTACATGGTGACGTGGCATCACAGCGTCACTCACAGTGTAACAAACCTTCGTCTGATGTCTTCCACTCCGAAACTTCTGTTTCTACAGTAATCTGCACCTCCATTTTCAGGTAGAACACAATTTAAACCATCTGTGTCTAAAAAGCATTACAAATTTATTTTATATAAATATATGATATATAATCTGAACAAATGATAATCTACTCATTCTTTTGAGACTTCACTGAGCTCCACTCAGCTCCTACCAGGTCACTCAGCAAGGACACCTGTTAGCCAAACCTGTCAAACGATGACCAGCCTGATTTGTCAGCATTTCTGAGCTGTTTGTCAGCATTTCTTCATTCTTTCATCTACTGAGATTATGTGCAGTACAGCAGACCAGCCCTGTGCTTAAAACATTACATCCTCTCTGACTACAGAATGGAGATTGAGTTTATCTCTCCTCCAAAGTGACAGAGTATAAAGCCATCAGGGAAATTAAAATAAACCTTTGTTTATTTCTGCTTTCTTACAGCAAATTCAGGATCAAAGTATGAGAATCTATTTCTACAGTAATGTCATTATCAGGTAGAGCTCACAATACAGTATAGAGGTTTAGTCAGATATTTTGACTATGACTACACTTACAGCTAAATGCTGTAAATGTAGTCATAGTCAAAATATCTACTGCTCCACCTGACACACACCAAATAAACCTCATGTTATAGTTCAAAATCAACTGGACTTTTTTTTATAGTCAGTCTCAGTCACTAATGGCTGAGCAGTTCTCTGCATGTCCACATTATCTTTGCGTTCCTCTCGCTGATGTATCAGTAAAGTAGAAAATTCAGTGTCACCTGTCTCTTTGCTGAGTGTATATATCAGTCTGGTCAGAAGTTTGATCTGGAGTTCAGGAACATTTGCTTCAGTTTTGCTTGTCAAATGATGTTCATAATATTTGTTCTGTAGCCTCTTAAACGTGGAAGGAAAACAGTGATGACTGTCCCACCTATATTTGCATTAGACACATATAAATAGAGGGTGAGAGGCCAAATTCACCAAAGCTTTCCTCTGAAAAACTAAACAAAAACATTAAAACAGTTGCTACGTTGTGTGAGTTGCACCAAGCTGCATACAGGTGTGTAGCTTCCATATAAAACCCAGTCATTCCAATTCAGTGTTATGATTTTCTTTCCACAAACTGGCAACATAATTAAACTGCAAAGTCCTTTACAAAGATGTTTCTGATGATGTTGAGAGTTTGTTCTCAACATTGTCAGGTCATTTTTGATCTGCCAGTTTATATTCATTATTGCTGTCATTAAGCACATGGTATGTGCAGTATAACAAACTTTTGTTGCTCTTCTTCAGAAAAATATAGTTAATAATAACTACGTAAGACAAGTGGCTTTATGATACAATAAGTAAGTCCAAGTAATTGAGGTAAAGCCATCAGGATCCTCTCTGTGTGGAGTTTCTGTGTATGTTCTCTCCGTGTCTGTGTGGGTTTCCTCTGGGTGCTCCAGTTTCCTCCCACAGTCCAAAGACATGCATCCAGATGAACTGGAGATGCTAAATTGCCCCTGGATGTGAATATAGTGTGTAATTGCATGTGCCTGTTTGTCTGCCCTGTGATGGCCTGGCTACCAGTCTAGAGTGTTTCCTGCCTTCTGCTCAATCAGTGCTGGGATAGGCTCCGGCTCCCCCTGTGAACCAGAAGGATAACGGGATCCACCTGCAGTAATATACATCAACGAATGTAATTTCAGAAGCATTGAAAATAAAATATGCCCTGCGATGGACTGGCAACCTTTCCAGGGTGTATCCTACCTTCCACCGATGACCACTGGGAAAGGCTCCAGCACCCCCCACGGCCCTGAGGGAGAAGCAGTTTAGAAAATGTGTGAAAATAAAATACATTTGTGTTAGTTGTGTGCAAAATGCATGTATAAATCACATACACTTGCCTCAAACCACATCAGATGATTGAGTAGTCTCAAACCCCATCTTATGGGGTTTCTGGCACTACATAGCAAGTTTATCTATAAAATTCACCAAAAGTACAGAAATGTACAGACTTTCCTCAGCCTCCACAGAAAGTGTGCCTTTTGATGAGGTGGGAGGTGGTGAAGGTCCATGAGATGTCTTCAGTTACCCAAATGTCTTCCAAGAAATATGATATAGCTAAACAAGCATGTATTTTTGCTTCTGATAAAGCATATATAGCCTCCTGGAGGAAGAAGGTTGTGCTCCAAATGTAAATTCAACATGTTTATGTGGCAGTTGGACAGTTTTAGTGCATAGGCCTGCACTACAGCAGCGTTTCTCTTTCTTATACATTTTGGGAGTCTCCAGTGTTTCAACATTCTTCATTAAGGGTTAAACATTTAGTAGTACATGCTTTAAATTTGAGAAACCTTTCGATACAGCATGAATGGAGCCTAATGAACCATGTACAGAAAAAACTCCCCTGAGCATTTAGGTGGTTTATTTGTTGTTAATATTTATGTTTATTAATATTTATGTTCAAGACATGTAGTAACTAACATTTTTACCTTTGCCTACACTTTTCAGCTAGAACAATATTATATAGTACCAAAAAAGGTTTTAGGACTTGTAACAGTGGATTATAACTCATTGTTTATGATTCCCCACCTGGCCACCAGAGGTCTCCCTCTCCAGACTAACTCTGATTCCATGCCACCTGCACCTCATCACAGTGTTAATCAGCCTCACCTCAAATACTCCTCTAGCACAGCACACCAGTCTGAAGTATTGCCAGTTCCTTTGTGTCCATCTGCTGAGCGTTTGTACTGTTTTTGACTTTCTTGTGTTTTTAATCTTTTGAGTAGACCTCAGATAATCAACTAAAAGTACTACCTCCTATGACCAGGCTGGAGTCAATTGTATTTAACATGCCCTCACAATTCACAGTGCTGTGCAGTGAGTGCAATGAGATGACCATGACATATAAAGGACAGATTACAAATAATGACATCTATTATTCTAATCCAACTGCAAACCTGAGAGATGCGGAACACACTATTTAAGACTGTGACTGTCTGTCTTGGGGCGCTTAAAATAATATGAGGTTAAGCTATCTCCTTGATATGCCCCAGCATTCTTGCTGACATAACTTGGGCTGAAACTATCCTCAACCTAAATAAACAAATAATAACAATAAACACATTATTGAATAGATAAATATGCTTGATTATATCTACCATATTTGTGCATTGCTTTGTATACAAGTGTCTCCTAAATGAATAAACATAAGTTATTTTAGACACAGGGTTGTCAGGCTGACAGTAATTGGATGGACAGCCATTCTAGACTTTTCCAGAACATCCAGATGGCCAGTCTGCCCATGCACTGCCTTTACTCAGCTTTAAAGAATCATTTTAAAGGATGTAAGTGCTGCAATAGAGTGAACATGGTTTTTCAGACTACACATCAATCACATGAGCACTAAAATGAATCATACTAATATGACACATATGAATACTAATATGAATACAGTTTCAAATTGCATTACATTTGCATTAACCGAGCAAAAAAGCAGAGCAGTAGTCCAAGTATAGTAAATAATGTTATTTATACTGAGCCGTTGGTTAATAGAAATGACTGAAAATGAGGCAACATGCTTAACGCCATGATGGCTAATGAGTACATGTAAATAAAAAGCATGTGACAAAAACCATCATGATATCAAACACTGTTATCTGCTGTGACAGTTCCTGGTAATGGTAACAGGGCACTGTTGTATTACTAAACAAAATCGGTCATTATAACTCATGACTGTAACTTCCATGACATCCATCCATCCATCCATTTTCTAAGCCGCTTCTCCGTCAGGGTCGCGGGGGGGTGCTGGAGCCTATCCCAGCAGTCTTCGGGCGAAAGGCAGGATACACCCTGGACAGGACATGTTTATGGCATTTTCATGTCAATGTTGGAAGCAGAGTTCAAGTAAAGTGTTATTAGCTACTGTTAGAAGCCTGTCATGATGGCACATTAGTATGGATAATGAACAAAAGTCTAAGATTGAAAAGCTCTAGGCTGAGGTTATGCAGGTACTAATCTTATCAGGAGGGTAAGTGGATCATACAGGTGAGGCTTTCAGGCATAGCAGGAGGTTAAATGGACGTGTAGGTGGCTCAGCCTGTGAGCTCCTGACTCCTGTGTTCTGTAAATGACTTGCTGAGAAAGTGTTCAGTATGGGCTGAACATCAGGCTGGTATGGAACCCATAAACACAGAGGTATACAGAAACTGGAACCTCAAAAACCCAGTTAGAGGTGGGCGTGCATTCAAGCACATTTCCATTTAGCATAGAAAGCCACATTCAGTTTCTGCAGCAGACCCTCATACATTCTGACCTATATAGAATAAACCACACTAAGTATCGCTCTGACTCTGCAGAGAGCAATGCTATTGGAATTTATATATATATTTCACAGCACCTGTGAGGCATTTCTTTTCAGCCTGTATTGTAGCTAACAGAGCATCTCTTTCCATGCATTGCTGAAAAAAGGGCAAAAACCAACAACATTGGTAACCATCTGAGAAATCAGAGAGTGTTTCTGCTCCACAGCAAGTCATTGAGGGTTTGTTGGTGAAGGTGTTTGGGGTTTGAGACCACTGTGGTAAAGGTTGTCTCTGTTGTTCCCACACTTGTCTTGCATCTTTCTACGCACATACAATCTTATCTCTCAATGTGCCCACATTGTCTGTGTGAAATGAAATTAGTTACATTTAATTTGTCGCATACATTTTCCCTACAAAAAAGAACACATGACAGAGTTTCATGTAACTCAAACTTTTATTGCTTAATACAATAAAATTACATCGATTTTTCCATATCAAACAGATTCTTAGGCAAACACACCTGCACAGAACAAGTCAAAGTGGGTATCAATGCAAACGCAGCCAGGATCAGTTCTATTACATGCTCGACACACAGTGCTGTACACCATACCTGTATTGTAAATGATCAGTATCTCTGTATCTCCTTCCCCACCAGCACTAGAGAACAAATACTAGCAAATCTACTGATAATCTTAACTTAATCTTGATCTGCTTCCATTCTGGATTGTGAGAAAATGCAGCCAGCCTCTAAGACTTTGGAGCTGTGGAAAAATACCTTTTTGATTGAAATTAAGACTTTTACTCCAAAAGCACTGCTGTGAATGATTGTCATACCATCACCACCCACACTGCTTTGTCAAGGTCCCTGTTGCTGCTGTTCTAAGACGGGCCTACCATCCAAAAAAGGGCAACAGGTGAGCTACAAAGTGCTACATGGACATAATTCTCGGTTTAAATAAAATAAAGATCATTGTGTACCCTGTGAATCTGAAGACAACGTATAAGGATAAGAATGAGGATTAAAGAACATCGGGCTTCATTCACCAACCATTCTTAAGAATCAGAATCTTCTTAAGAACGGTTGGTGAATGAAGCCCAATGTTCTTTAGTCCTCGTTTTTAGGTCCACTAACCACTGTTTTCTTATTTGGGATTTGTTCTTAGGTAAGAAAAGAATCTACACACTCTCAAGAGCACAAAGGTGTTAACAATTCTGCAGCTTAAGATCACATCACAAATCTAGCATTGTCTTTGTTTTAGGACCTTTCTCAAGAACAAATTTATTCAAGTAAAAACTTACAAATATATTGGTGACTAAAGACCAATGTTTAGAAGTTATTTAATGCATAAATTAGAAAAAAAGTGTTTGGATCTTTAAGTGAGCACTGGGTCAATAACTAGAAGGTCAAAGCTGTATCAAACCTGCACACCAGAAGAAGCCACCCACCCCACCCAACCATCCAAGCAAGTTGTAGACTTGTGAGGGAAACCACAGACAAACCAACAATAACTGTGAAAGAACCCCAAAGCTTAGTGGCTATAAGTGGAGCCAAGGTGCACTGACCTATAAAGTGAGCTCTGCATAGTCTTGGTTGCTCACCAAGCTTATTTTTTCATATAGACTGATATAGACACAATACAGATTTACAGATATAAATGATTTTTATACTCATACGGCAGACTAAGTGGACTATTTATAAAAGTCTAACTCTAAAAATAAATTCCATTGATTTTTAACAATTTATGCATTATTCAACAATTACGGTGTAAACAAAGCTATTCACAGTGGTTTGGTGTGAAATGTTCAGAGAAAGTATATCAGAACTGTACACAGTGGTGGTGAGAGAAATGAGACATCTAAACAAAGAGTCTGATGCCTCTAAAGCTACTTTACAGAGGTTATAACATCAAATGGATATGAATATACTGCCTGATGTCAGGGGCATTGATTATTATAATAGATTGGGATGAGATTTCAACCTAAAACGGATCTTTAAAAGTCATTTATGCTGGAGATGTACATGCAGGGTGTTGTAAGGGAAACTAGTACCCAAAGAAACATATTTTTTTCGGACTGTGATTGCATTAGCTCAAAAATTTCAGAAAACGTGTAGATGCATCAAAGACATTGTGACCCATGGTTCCTATCACGCTACTGTAGAGAAATCAGAGTCAGTGAGTTTCTCTGTTATAAACCATTTTACTTTAAATTTGTTTGACTTTGATTACATCTAAAATTTTAAATTAAATGGAGGAATTCTCCACAAAAATATTTTAATAAGTTTCTTAGAGAAAGCTGAAGCTAATATGAACTTATCACTACAGATGCAGGTTAATACCAGAACCAATATTTGCTTAAAATATATCAACATAGTCCAAATGTTTTGATCTGACAGATATTTCAAATCAATATGTGATGAAATATTTATTGTATCATGGTATAACAGGACGTTTTAGTCCTCAAGGCCCACCTGACAATGCACATTTTACCTCTGTACTAGGCAATGCTAAGCTATTATGCTAAAAGACCTGCATTTTACCCTCTACAAATATTTTTCTGTAACATATTTCAGGTGAATTTAGTCCCAATTTCTACATTTTATAAATGTTTATGTATCACCATGGACAGATATGTACATTTAAAATCAGCATCTGCTCACAATTCCCAAATCTCTGCATTCCTACTTTATACAAGAACCAGAATGATGTCCTACCAGCCTAGACTAGCTAGCTCTGAGACTACTTTAGGAGCTGGCAGGGAGCAACTGTGAACATGCTGACAGTGACAGCTCTTTGGACTTTGATTTGGGTCCCACATGTAAATGCAACATGAAATAATGAGGGTGTAACACACATCTGGCCACAAAACAGCTGATCATCCATGTATCCAATTACTTCTGAGGCCCTAAAAATAGGGGAGACTATGACTAAAAATGGTTGTAATTCCAACACCTTTGATCCAAGTCGGATGTGAACACATTCAAATGAAAGCAGATAATCTGCACTTTGAGGTCACATCTGTTAATCAGTTTCAACTCCAAAACACTGTAATAGACAGGTAAAATAATAATAACTTTGCACATCCAAATATTTGCATACCATAAGGTCCTGACCGTATGTTAGTGAGGTGCTTCTTTTGTAATCCCAACGTACTGTTTACCCTCAAGCTTTTCATAGAAACTGAAACTAATCACACTAATAATAGTCTTTGCACTAATATTTGTTTATACCTCTATACTGACTTTGTTGAGTATATGGGGGTGTGACAGGTTAGTAAGATGATGATTTGGGTCATAATCCTGTCCTTTTTTATGTGTGTTTAATGCAAATATAGGTGGGTCAGTCATCATTGTTCTGGTTCAGTGTTAAAAAGAAAAGAGATTTAATTACTGTAAATGGTCTTATAATGAAGAAAGTGAAGGAGTTCTTGACAGACAGGCCTTTCGAAATGCCTTCAGTTTTAGCTTTCATTCAAGAACAGACCTTCTGAACATCATTTGATAAACAAAACTAAAGCCAATGTGCCAGAATCCTGCTTCCTTCTTCCTTCTGACCAGTGTGACATATAAACTCAGCAGGGAGTGGTGACACAGAATTTTCTACTTTTATACTAATAACTTCATTAATAAATGATTTAATATAAGATAATTGTATACATGCATAGACCTGCACAGCCACTAGAGCCTGAGACTGACTATAATAATTAATGTGAGTTGATTTTGAACTATGATATGAGGTTTATTTGTAAGTATGCTGACTCTGACTAAACCTCTCTATTGTACTGTGAACTAACAATTTACTATAACTGTAAAAACAGATTCTTCTACTGTCATCCTGAATTTACTGTGTACGGGAAATAACTAAGGGTTGATTTTAATTTGACTGATGGCATTATCCTCCGTCACCATGGAGGAGGAGACAAAAGCTCAATCTCCATTCTGTAAACAGAGAGAAGGACGTACTGGTTAAAGCAGAGGTCTCCTGTACTGCACATAATCTCAGTAGATGAAAGTATGAAGAAATGCTGACAAACAGCTCTTACAAATGCCAGCAATTCCTTCATTCATTAAAAAAACAATCAGTCTGGTCATTGTTTGACAGGTTTGACTAACAGGTGTCCTTGTTGAGTGGCCTGGTAGGAGCTGAGTGGAGCTCAGTGAAGTGGAGGTAAGTGAAGGTTTCCAAATTTAGTGAATTAATTAAATACTTTTTCTACATATTTAAATGGTTCAATGCTTCATTTGGACTGACTTTAACAATCATGAACAGGAAATATTTTGTCACAGTTAATGGAGATTTCAAACTCTCCAAAGAATGAGCAGATTATAGTTTGTTCAGATTATATGAAATTAATTGGTAATGATTTTATACAGAGTGATGATTTAGTGCCATTTCAGATTACTGCAGAAACAGAGGTTTCATCCTGAATTTGAGTTTAAAAGTGAAGACGAAGGTTTGTTATACTGTGAGTGACGCTGTGATGCTACGTCACCATGTAGGAGGAGACTCTGCATGTTTGTCGCCATTTCGAAGAAGCGCAGACAGTCATCGGTCGGAGCTCAGAGCTGATCTGCTGGACTGAACATACTTTCAGTTCATAAAGAATGAAAAGATTGCTGACAAACTGCTGCTGGAAATGCCTGCAGTTCCTTCTTCCACTAAAGACCTGGACACTGTCTGATGGATGTGGCTGACTGGCTGCTCTTGTTGTCTAAACTGAAGGGTGACGGAGCTGAGAGGAGGTCGACGAAGGACGGTAGGACAACACATTCACTCAGATTAAAGAATGAAGATTAGAGACTAAAGAATGAGCAGCTCGTCATTTTACTGAGATTATATACATTTATACTGATTTATTTACAGTATTATTGTACTACAGAGTACAGATTCACTTTAAAATGGCATTTCAGATTACAGTTCAAATGATAGTTAAGCAGGAAGGAACTCCAGTTGGTGTCCTTTAGGAAGAAAAACTGAGCTGGAAAAACTTTATTTAACTTTAAAACTTTTGGAAACTTTATTACTGAAGACTCAGTGTAGGTTATTTTATTGGGGAGTGAAGGTTGTTTGATGTAGTATTAGTTGTTTATCAGAGTATTTGTCTTTAATGTTCTGATCTGTTGGAGGAATGATAAAAATAGGTTAAATAAACTGATCTGTAGTTAAAGTAGATAAAGTTATTGATGTAAAAATGCTAATCATGTTTTGAATGTTCATGTTATTGGCTATGAGTTAATTTTGATATAGTATTGCAATATGAAAAGCATGAGTCTATATATGTGTCTGTAAAAAGTTTGCTTATCCCCCTAACCTTCATTTGCTGAGAGTAAGGAAGGAGGGATGATGTGTATTAGATTATTTTTCAAAATTTTCAGTTAAATTCACTAATAAGTCAGCAGTCAATTTAATGTAATAAACTGAGGAAGCCTGCTAAATATTTCTTGGAAAGACTAAATTGTAGTTTAGTGGTTCAAACAGTTCCAGTTTGTGATGAAGAGTTTCTACTTTTCTTATGATTGTCATGTGCACTGCATGCTATTTCAGATGTATAAGATCAATCACACACACATGCACATAGTCAGCCAACATGGAATAGCATGTAAATCCACCTGCTTCATTGTGTTGCACTGCTTTGATGGATCATTTTTGAAAAATGTAGAAAAGTACAATTTAAGACAGCACTGAAAGAGTTTAAGTGGTCACCTGAAAAGCTGAATGGATTTTAAGGTCTTGTGCATTCTCTGTCCTCATGTGTTTTTTTTTTTTTTTTTCAGTATGGAGAGAAACACATTTGAACATTAGGGGGCGATGTTGTCGTAGTTGTTGTGAAACGATCCAGGTTCATGTGCTGACTTGCACAGCAGCCAACACCCACTATAGAAATACAGAATTGCAGATCCCTGTTAGTTGAACATAAACAAAACAAAGAAATAAGGTCTTACTGAATGTATGTGCACCTTCCATCTCCACTGCAATGAGTGAATGCTTTAAAAATTCTAATAATTAAAGCTATATTTATTCTAAAGGTTTTGCTGGTTATAGAATAACAACTTTATTATCTATTTGACATTAGATTATTTCTACAGCATTGAATAGACCCTGGTGTGTATAGATTTGACTCTTTTACTGAAGATACAGAGCACAAAATATGCTGGACACACCTTGAAATTTGGGACGACTGAAACTTGAAGCTGCTCTATTGTTGCTGGTTGTCAGTAGTTCTAGTTTCTCAATGGCCTCACTTATTTCTGTTTTTTCCCTAGCTCACTTTAACATTTCTACTTTAAAAGTGTTCAAAAATATTGCTTGAGTTGAGAGTTTACAACAAGTCTAACTAGTTAGATTCTACCCAAAGGCTTTGCTGTTGTAAGTCCTGCAGCGCCACTATCCCATACCCTCACATTATTAAGTGACATAAGATATAGTAATGTAGTAATAAGAGTACTTTCGTCAGGGGTCTGTCTCACAAAGCAAGCTGAACTCACAAAGCAAGACAGGACTCCAGACTGAGTTTCAGCGTCATTAAAACCTAACAAAGGCATCTGTGGTTTACTGCTTTTATGACGCTTGTTCGCAACTGTGTCAGTAAAGTGTTGAGTAACAATACTGAAGAGCAGCGTTCATAAGATACCCCTACATAAGTATCAGTTATAACGCTTAGTGAGGTGAAATGACAACAAAACTGACAAAAGCAGCTTTCGCTAGCTGATGCTGGAATAAGCATAATGTGTATGTCAGTTGTCATAAAAAGCTTATGGAGGTGTCATGTAGCCTTACAAATGCTGCTGTTCAGTGAAGTGTTACCCACCTTTCTCCAGGTTTAGATACTCGAACTGTGATTCTTCATGCTTGTGAATGTACGCATGAACTTAATGATTTACAGCCATAGAGGAGCAACACATTAAAAAAAAAAAAGAAATCTACATAAATATGCAGAATGTAAAGCATGTATATAACTGTAAAAAAAAATCAATGCTTCCTTTTTGTGCTTATTGGAGTAACAATTGCTTTCTAATCATTTTATCCATGTAGCATGTTTGGTTTTTGGTTTTTGTGATATTTTTCACAATGCCACAAATGGCACACAAAAAAAATAGGTCCACCTCTGTCAGAACCCCAAGTATTCAAGAGGGTGAATAATAAAACCATGATTAAACTGCTGCTCACACAGGTCTAGACAGTTGTGATGTCATAAAAATTAAACATACAATAACAAAATAAATCATATAAAAATATGCAATAGATAAGACTGAAATACCATTTTATAGCAGTTCAGAATGAAGTGCATTTTTACATACAGCAGTGGATTTGTGTAAATGCTCTCATACAGTTAATATTTCTGACCAGTTCTAAACAACAGACTGAATACGGATCAAAACAAGGCAGGGATGAACAAAGAAGTTGAAATGTTCTGAAAAAGGATATATACAGCTACTGAAATGAGTTACGTCCTGATAGTCGAGTACAGCACTGAGTCACTCTGGTCCTGAACTTCTGTTACTCCAGCTCTGTTTTCCTGTAAAACACAGAAGGACATTTCCTTAAAACCTCTTTTAATACTGATAAAATTTACATTGTGGTCCAAAAGTCTTCATCAAAACACCTCTGACAACATCTGAAAATACACAACAGAAACTTTCAAGCAGCGCTGCTACCTAGGACAGAGGATCTGGTTAGCATTAGCTTTGCCAGCATGCTAACAGCTCTGCCCCCTGCAGAATATGGCTTGATAGCTACCTGATGCTAAAATGGCTAAAATGTAGAGGATACCACAAAGCCGAGTGACTAGTGTTGGAGTGAAAGCTGAATTTGAGCGTGTTCTGTGGTGTGTGCGGATTCTGATATGTGTAGCTCTTTGCTGTGGCGGAGCTGCTATCATGCTTAGCTTTTCTGAGTTTTTTCTGGCTCTGATTTTCTTCCTTTTCTGTTAGTGCCACTGCTCAGTGAGCTCCGACACCACCGACTGGTGAGCCCTCTAAAATATGCAAGGTTGGCATGTGTTTATTTTTCCATCCAGTCATGGAATAGAAACCTGACACATCATCATTTTACACTCCGCTGGTATGCTGTATAACCATCATACCTCCAAACCCTCCTTTCAAATTTTGAAAAAAATTAAAAACAGTAGAAATAGTGCAGAATTTCAAATAATCTTTACATAAAATAAATATTTACATTTAATCAGGTTTGTGACACTGGCCAGGTTTTTCTTCACAAAGGTCAGCTGTCATGGGCTGGAGCTTAGGGAACCAGCCTCGTGACCGGAAGGACATTGGTTCGATCCCCAGAGCTGACAGCACATGACTGAGGTGTCCTTAAGCAAGACACCTAACCCCCAACTGCTCCCCGGGCGCTGCGGATGGGACTGCCAAATGTGCTCACTGCCCCCTAGTGTGTGTATGTGCTCACTAGAGTGTATGTGTTGTTGCACTTCACGGATGGGTTAAATGCGGAGGTGAAATTTCCCCGTTGTGGGACTAATAAGGGTCACATTCAAAAGAAACATGTTCACAAACCCATGGAATTCATGTCACTGGAGTTAAAGCAAAAAGAGGCCTACCAAATACTAAATTCTGAAGTGTTCAAATTTCAAATATTCTACTTTAGACTCAGGTTTTTATGCTGATAATATCATTTGTAATGAGACATTTTGTATTTAATTGGTAAAGAATGCAACGTAGTAGCATTTCCACTAGTGCTGTCAGATATCTGGACCCCATTATACAATCCTTCCATTTTGCTTTGGTGCCTTTGACTATGTAATGAAAGCATACGAGTGTACATATCTAAAGACCTAGATGTGAAGCTGTTTACAGTTCATGAGTTTCAACAAGTCCGTTAAACCAGCTAGACTGGTTTCATGCACTATAACCTGTCTTGTGTCTTGGTGGCCATTCGCTAAAACAAAACACATGGCTTGTATTTGAAACGGCTACCTTCTCCCATTCAGGCAGATTGAGTTCATAACCATAACTCTGTAATTAAGGAGAAAATAATGTCTTTATACTGAATTCACAGAGGCTCTGTATGTAGTGTCAGAAAGCACCTCAGTGGATCCACCACCAAAAAATCCTATGTAAAATACCTGATACCGTCCACAATCCACCAGATTCAGCAATATATTGTAATATACTGTAAGCATGGCATTCTTTTACATATGCAAAAGAACTAACACCAGTAAACAAGTATTCTGTTAGCACATTTTGGAAAGCTCTGAAGTCAGTCTGTGAAGTTTAAGGCCGAGCTATTTAACGTTGATAACACAGTGTTTATATATATATATATATATATATATATATATATATATATATATTATGCCAAAATCTGTGCACATATACTAATGCTTAAAAGTGGGTAAATGAACAACTAATTTAAAGAGACCTATTTCTATTCTATTCCTGCACCATTTCAGGTGTGGATGCGATTGCTCAAGTCTGAAGCAGGTGAACACAAATGTCCCCATGCTCATAAGGTATGTATAATCACAGCACAATTACCATATATGATTAACAATTAGATTTGTAATAAACTTACCTCACGAGCTTCCTTTGAATTCTGAGGTTTAGTTTTAACTACAGCATAATTCAGCTCAGCATCGACAGGGACTACAGACACAACAACAAAGAACAGTATATTATAGAAGTGCATAAAAAAACTCTGTCACATACTAAATCACAAATAATGAAAATCAGTAGATATATTGAGAAGATGTGTTTCTCACCTTGTTGCTTTGACTTCTTCTTCCAGACCCGCGCAATAAACACCAATAATAGACCAACAATGAGAACAGGTATAAGAACAGCAACCAGCAACTTCATACGACCCGCCTCATTTGGATTTCTAACTGTAAAGGGATAGTAATAATAATAATAATACTATTGCCAAATACTTTACAAAAACAGAAAAGACAACCATTTCTAGTATCATGTAGTATCAGTAGAGCATCTGAGGATCCAGTGAAGGGCTTAACTGTTTCTTTCCGTAAGCAACTCTGACTATATTCACAATTCAGTTAGCATCAAACAAAACACAAAGTCAAAGTGATAATGGTAACACTTACCTGTGTTAATAAAACAGAGTACTGTAATGTTGAGCTGGGTTGTCTGGGTGCTAACTGGATTAGCAGCTACACAGGTGTAGGTAGAGTTGTTTGGGTCGGTTTTATTCAGAGGAAGATAAAGACGTTCACTGGAATCTGAGCTGTTGATGCTGGAGATTCTCTCTTTCTCTTCATACCAGGACAAACTCAAATCCTTCACATTCTCCACAGAGCACAGAGGAGAGCACGACTCTCTGAGACTCACTGAGCGCTTTTCAGCTTGATTTCTTATGACCGGCTTTAATACTGGAGCTGTGAAATACAAAATCAAATAACAAAGCAGATAAGAGACATTCACTGAATCACTGAACTCATAATCATTGACAAAACTAACAGAAATATATCAAATAACTAACAGTTACACCTTAGTAATATTAACTGAAATGTGTTTTGTTTGGACTGTTTGGCTGCTGTGGAGATGATTCAGTATCTGATCTTATGCTGCAGCTGCAGTTTACAAAATTCAGACATGTTTCGGCACGTTTGATATCTACTGTGGCTCCTAAATTTCTTCAACTCTATGTACTAAATTTACTCTGTGCTGCTCTGCTTAGGTAATGTATGCAAAAATAAATGCATGTTTACAGTATAAAGCATAGCTGAATCTACCATATTCACTTTACAACAATTATATACAAAACAAACATAATGGATATGCTCTCTGAACTTGCCAGAGCTCAAATTAAATGAGGTACAATTTAAAATCAATCAAAATTATATCAGTAAATAAATAATTAATTAATTATAATTAAATATAATCATTGTCACATATGCAAATTTGACTGTGAATAAAAGTATCAAAAGGTCTGCTGGACATGTTTTGTAGATGCTGAACTTCTCTTTAAATAAACCTGAAAGTTCAGACATATAAGCCTGAACGTGGTGTTCATATTGAAGTCTGCTAAAATAAGTTGTATAAACCAAGCAAAATACTTTACATACTATTAAAAATGACTATTATAACTACTAAAACTTGTAGGCTGCCATTTCTGTATCCGCATTACATGGTTGCGCTCCCTCTCTTGCCCACTGAGTGAGGAACAATGCACTAAATATCTAATTTAATATAAATCCTGAATTTAGTCTTTCCCAATTTAGATAGACCGAGACATTACCCAAGAGAAACACTTCTTGATTTATTGCACCAAAACACATTATAACAAAGAGATAATGTCAGTCTACTAACAGAGATATTTTGTATATTTTTCATGTTTTATTATAATCAAAACACTTCCATTTGGTTTATACATCATATTTTAACAATGTTGAACATATTCATTATTTTAATGTACATATTAATAGTCAGGCTTCCATTTAACTAACATTCAACTAAACATCTATTAAACACAGCTGAACTTGAAGATGAATGTAATTGATTCAGATAAATCTAACACTGAACCTAATCCCAATCCAAATTTACACTTCAATCCAACCTTAACTTTCATCCAAACCTAACATTAACTTTGACACTGTTAATATTCTCTTGTTTCACCACATTGTTTGTTTACAACTTTGAGACTCTGTAGATAATCAATACGGGACAAACAAAATAAAGTGTGACCACATATTCTGTACTGTTAGTTCTTCGTTAAAGATATAACTATACAGAACCTAATCACTTTACACTAGTCGCAATAAATTCCTTATACTAAATGTAGTTACTGGACATGAACTGGATTATGATTACATTACATGAAAATGCCCTCATCACATGAAGAAAGTAAAATAAATTAAAAATAATAATATACAAACTGAAAATGTAATAATACAAGCAAAAAATATGAAATAAAAATCCTGTTCTGGTGCTGCAGCTACTTCAGTTGATGAAATTCAATACTATTTGTCTTCAATCTGAGGCCAGTTCTTCTTTTTTCTGTTGTACATCATTCTACAAGAACTATGAAGATAAAACTATATTTACTCACCATAGACATCAACACTGAAACTCCAGACTGAGGATATTCCAGTAATGATATTTAATTTATAAACTCCAGAATCTTCTCTGCTGATGTTCCTGATGGTTAAAGATCCACTGGTTCTGTTCAGCTGCAGTCTGTCTCTGAATCTCTCACTGTAATAGTCTGTGATAATCTCTCCTCTAATGATCTGACTGTTCACTATCTTTATATCTACACTCTCAGGTCTATAGTACCACAGTATGTGAGCATCACTCTGAACTCCAGTTAATCCAGTATGGATGGTTACGGTGTTTCCCTCCAGCTCCTGCAGTCTGACAACCTCTTCTCCAGCTGAGCACAGCAGACCTGAGACAGTGTAAGTAGATGATATTAGTCTAAAGACTCACATACAGAAGATATTTCACATGAATTCATCTCTGAAGCCACTTTCTCAGATGAATTAAACAGTGACTGAACTTGGACTACAACTGGCCTGTTGTACAACACTCTTACTGAATTGAATTCACATTAGATACAAGCTCAGCAGACTGCTTGCTGTGTTTCTGCTATGGAGGAAGACCACCGCTCTACTTTACGTATTAAACTTTAAGCTTATTAAACTGTCCTTTAAGACAATATTAAAATATTAATAAAACCTGCAGAAGAAGTACCAACAATGAGACTCCTAATGTAAAAACTAATGTAATTAAACTATTACAAAGGTGCTTTTTGATAAAAATAGTAAAAATTTTGTTAAAAAAAATGTTCAGGTCATATGATAAAACATATAGTATATGTGCACTAAGTCACTATATTCACTGGTGAACAGCATCTAAATACCACATCACTTTTTTGCATGTCATGTCTCACATGATTTGAAATATATTTCATACTTTACATATATGTAAATGACCATAGCTAACATGCTCATTTTCATTTTCAAATTAAAGCCATCAGCCCTGCTGTAAACACTCAACTGCTGACTCAGTACTGTGGCACTTCGTTTAAGCACTCGTCTACCTGATCCTGCTATTCCTTCTTTCATCTTTCTATCACTCTGCACAAGCTTAGTGACCTCACTACTGCTTAAAGCTTCATCCAACACACTTTATGTACTAGATCCATCATTAATGTAACTGTATTTCACACCAGCTTTCAGTTCAGCTCTACTGTATAAACACATCAACACTCACAGTCACACTGTTTTCTATTAAACCCAGAGCAGTAACTGTAAAGACGATCTCTGTCAGTGATCAGACCGGACTGACCGCTCTGTCAGTCCAGAGCTCCTCGTTTTCCTGCAATAGTTTGAGGAAAACAGACTTACAGTAAAGCAGGAGAAGCAGAGCTGGATGAATCCTGTATTCTGAGAACATCTTAACCAGCCATTCTAATCAACCAGCTTCATCTACTAACTCTTCAACTCCATCGTCAGTTTCTTCTCAGATTCATAGAAAACAAAAGAAAGACGGAGCTGATGTCCTCTAGGGGCTGGGCTAGGCTGGGCATGCCCATCATGCATTGCGGTAAAAGCTGACATGGAGTTTAACAGGCTGTTTCACCACCTTACACACGGGAGTTATAACAATATCAGGTGAGATGAGTCTTTTAAATGATGTTAAAAACTTTGTATAAAATATAGGTTAACCCTTAACTGCATGATTTATACTGATAGATTATAGTGAAGGGTTATAAATGATCTGCTGTGATCATGCACTGTAAACCCAGTAAACACAAACTCTCTGAATGCACTGCATGTGTATATATTTACATTGTTTACATTGTTTGTAATTCTCTGTCTTGGCAGTAAGTTGTTCTTTTAGCTGGTGTAAACACCATATTACATTAGAATACACACAAATAAAGTTGCTGACATCATGGTTAAAGGAAGGCAGTTAGATTAATGATTACTAACCCTGGTGCTGTAGATCTTCTGCAGCTTCTAGTTCCAACTACAACCTGCAACACCTGCTTCCTCTCTTCAGAAGGACACGATTGGCTGGACCGGATGCTTTAGTGTGCATTTTAGATACAGGTTGGAACTAAATACTGCAGGAAAGTAGATCTACAGAGAGAGCTGGTGACCACTGAGGTACAAGAACACAGATTTGGTTCCCGACTTCTTGCTGATCTCCAGTCATTGTATGGACTTATTCAATCCCATCATCATCACCTGACCTAATGTAATGAAGGATTGATCAGCTGAAGCAGGTGTTGGGTGGTAACTGTAAATACTGGATTTCCTCCAGAGGAGATTTAGAAATGGTTAAGCCAGCGCTCTTTAAGTGTTTATTTGTTCTTATTGTGTTTATTGTGATGTTAAACTAATTGGCTTTACTTTTCATTTTCTCAGATTAGGATCTCCTGAAAAGATTACAGTTTTTTGTTGTTTTTGCTTACATGTGCCACAGTAATTTACACTTATAGACTTAGATCCCCAGTGCTGCTGGCTTCTATACGGTGAATTATTGGCCAAACTTCCAATACTACTACAACTACTACACTGGCAGTTGTGGGCTGGAGGAACTGGCCCTGTGACCGGAAGGTTGCCGGTTGGATCCCCAGCACCGACAGTCCATGACTGAGGTGTCCTTGAGGAAGACACCTAACCCCCAACTGCTCCCCGGGCGCTGTGGATAGGGCTGCCCACCGCTCCGGGCAAGTGTGCTCACAGCCCCCTAGTGTGTGTGTTCACTAGTGTGTATGTGGTGTTTCGCTTCAAGAATGGGTTAAATGCGGAGGTGGAATTTCCCCAGTTGTGGGATTAAAAAAGTATCACTTAACTTAACTTTTATTCATGAAGCATCTTTCAAAAACCCAAGTACATTTACAATGGAAGTAATAAATATTATACACAAATAAAAACATCAGGTGAAAAATAACATAATTGTACATATAAAAGAAGAATAAATAAAACAGTATATACAAATAAACATACATACATAAACAGTAGAAAACAAACTGAAATGTTTTCTTGTTTCAGCCTAACACACTATGCACGTTTTCTTTATAAGTCAAAAACGTGAAACACTATTAAGAATGGCTGTGAGTGGCACAGCTGCTTGTATCTGTGACTGCAGTTCCTGAGAGCAACCCCGAGGTTGTTTTCAGCACGTGTTCAGTCAAACTCAGGCAGTCATTATATTTCGTGCTGAAGGCGTTGACGGAATACATTGGAGGCTCTGAATAAAGGAGAATATTTGTTTAGCTGTTATTTCTTTTTTCTCACACTCTCACAAGCTAGATGTTCCGGTGTACACTGAAAAAGTGGAATCTACGTTTCCCTTGATCAATCAAAATTAAAACGATCAGAAAAGACAGTCTCTGATCTCTCATGTATTGTATAAAACTTTTAGATACGCTGGGGCCTCGTTTTAAGCTGAAACCCACCACTTCCGTTTTAAAGTGTGAGTCTGGGGGGCTGCTGACTGCTGCCACTGTGACTAGAGTTCATCAACCACAGACATATAGTACAGTACAAAAGTCAGACACCATTCATTTACTTAACTTTCAGTCAAAACGATTATTAAGTACAATTTATTCACTTATATTTGTAATATATAGACACCAATCAGGCATAACATTATGACCATCTCTTTGTTTCTACACTCAATGTCCATTTTATCAGCTCCACTGATTATGCACTTTGTAGTTCTACAGTTACAGACTGTAGTCCAACTGTTTCTCTGCATACTTTGTTAGCCCCCTTTTACCCTGTTCTTCAGTGGTCAGGCCCTCCACAGACCCTCACAGAGCAGGTGCTATTTAGGTGGTGGATCATTCTCAGCACTGCAGTAACACTGACATGGTGGTGGTGTGTTAGTATGTGGTGCACTGGACTAAGTGGATCATGTTGCCATGTTATGGTTTTGTTCAACCAGCAGATTTGTGACCCTTTGGCGGTCAAATGTTTTTAGGCAGTTGTATGACTACAATAGAAAAATCTAAAAGCTTCTGTATAAAGCCGCTTTAAATTCACTATTCTAATTTGAAACCACTATTCAAATTTTGATGATTATGCTATCATGGGATTATTTACAGTACAAAAATGTACTGAACACTAGAGCAGCTCTAGTGAATTTCACTTAAGAGTTTTATTCTTAGTGTGTTGGAGGGTTTAATGCATCCTCCTCCGTTTACCATCATCCACACATCAATACATTATCATATCGCTGTTGTCGTATCTCCATTTTTGCCATTTTTCAGTTTGTGACACATTTTGAAAGCACTCATTGTCCTTCACATTGTGTGTAAATTTCATGAGGAGTGGCCCAAAATAATTGAACCAGAATGACTTGTAAAAAAGTCTTGTTCCATTGACTTACATTTAAAGTAAAGTGTGTTTTTTCCTTCTCCTTTAAAGTAACCATTCTGGAGATACAAGGTTTTCATCCAACAACAGCGATATGCCTCTGTGATCAAATTGGCTGCAGCTCTGAGAATCATAATGGAAAATGTGGTTTGTTTATCCATCCATCCTCACTTATTCAGTATCTGTTGTTCTTTCTACAGAGTGAGTTCAGCCGTCTGCTGTATGAAATGAACAGGTGAGTGAGCTAGAAAAACAACAGAGAAAATTAAATGAATAACCAGCAATTAAACAAGAGCTGCAGTTACATGAAGCTACTGGTTCTATAAATAAAAAACAGCATCTGTTTGGAAGTCACTAAAATCATTCTTTTATCTGTATTATCTTTGATCTGAAAATAAATTTGTCTTTTTTTGTTGTAGCCACTGAAACCCTTACTATTTTAGCTGTTTTTGTAATTGATTGGTTCTTTAATGATATGTTTAGTCATTTTAGTTGTACCTTAGAACCTTTATCATAGAACTACACACAGTCAGGGTGCCATTAATCTGCTCTTTATTGTTTCATTTGCAGCTCAGTTATGACTTGCATTTAATTCTTGTGCAAAGCTAAATATTAATTATTATTTTACTGTTTAGTTCCTTATTTTCAACTATTTGTTCTCTGTTTTGTTGTTTGGTTGTTGTCATCAGTTTCAAGGGAATCACCACAAAAGAGCACAGCAGAAATAAGAAAAGCAGAAATAATCAGAGAACACCAGAATAGAGCTTTTCAGCTGCTGAAAAAAGGGAAGGAAGAATTTTGTGGAGGTGTGTGTGTGTGTGTGTGGGGGGGGGGGTGTTATGCCAAGCCACATGTGCTGAACCACATCCTTGTATGCTATAGCTGTCTATTGAATGATTATTCTAAAAGGTCCAAACTGTGTAATCACTGTAAATACTGAAATAAAAGAGTTTTGAAAAAATGTTCAAGTAGTTTTTCTTTGTATTGCATCACACAAAACAGTACAGCATCCTTTTTAAATTGAGTCTTTCATGAAAAAGGGAAAAAACACTAACAAACAACAAGTCTCCTCCAGCCATGTGCACTGTTACTCACTTCCACATGAGTCACGTCACAGTCAGCTGATGAATAAGTGAAAGAAAGCACAGTATTTAATTTGTTATATTGCCATAATGTTGAATGTCCCTTTCCTTCAGTTTGGAATATTCCTGCTCTTCCACTGTGCTCTACTATTTTTTACTTAGATAAGATGTGTCTCTCTGTGTAAACTGAACTACCTTTCTTAGAATGTCTCTGTTATCTGTCCATCTTTTCACTGCATTGTGATGCTTACAGCATCCAGACTTCACCCACATACCACAGAGATCAGTGCTGCTCCATTTTGAAAGAACAAGTTAGAATAAGCCAAAATACAGTATATCCTAATATTGTCTTGAAATTCCCTTACTTAGTTTGTGACATAGTTTATCATTGACCACCAGCAACCTCCCAAAATTCAAATCTTGATTGATTCCTTCATGAAGCTTCTCCCTTCCTACTATTTCATCTGGAACTACTCCCTCAAGAACATTCTCTAAAGATTTTTCACATATTGTCTCAAAATGTGATAATAGTGAAGATAAACTATAATAACATGTGGAGAACATGTGGAGAAACCAAAATGTTTATAAAAAACAAACACAAGTTCTTTTTTAGACTGTTCAGCTCAGCTGTAGCTCAGCACCCACTTTGCCTCACAGTTTCTAGATTCTTGTCTGGAAGTGGTTGTAAGCAATTACCAGCCACAAACATTTGCGTTTGCTTACATTTCTTCTGAGTAAACAGGAAACTGTCTTGGCATCCTATTACAGTACCACACTCGAATTCAGTGAGCTCTTCAGAACGACTCATTCTTTCACAAATGTTTGTAAAGGCAGGCTGCATGGCTAGGTGCTTGATTATATACACCTGAATTCAACGATTAAGTGGTGTGTCCCAGTTTATCATTTTTATCAAGAGTACAAATTAAGACTCATAAGGCTATGAAAGCGTACTCCACACCTCAGATGTCCAATTTTGGTGTTATAGTACAAATTGTCGTCTTTTTTATCTGTTAAATTTTCTCAGTAACAGCTTCTTAACAGCATCCATTCAAACAGTTTTGGTGGTCTTCCGTGTCTTACATGGTTGTTACCAATTTTTCTCTGTATCTATTTATAGTTTTGAACTTCAGTTTTGGAAACACCTGTTTTTTTTCATGTAATTTTTCACACTTCCCTTTTTAAATGAAAATCAAGTGTCTAATATCTCTCTCGTGGGTAGCACTTCCTGTATGACTGACTGTGAGAGCATCTCTTTCAGTTCTCATCACGTGAGTGAGTGAACAGTGAAGAGCTCTGAACCTGCATCAGCTACAGCTTCATTTAGCCTCATGGAATTTCACAGTGAGGACCTTTATCATCATATCATCTAAGCTGATTATGTTCCTGGATAGCCAGCCGTGTGTACAATTGTTAGCTGATAAAATCCAGCAATTTAACACTTGGCCTGACAGAACAGGGGTGCACAACTCCTGTCCTAGAGAGCCAGTCTCCAGCATAGCTTGGAGGTCTCCTTAATCAAACACAATCAATAAACCTGCATCCAACATATGAGTGTGTTTGAGCAGGTACATCACCAAACTGTGCTGGACACCAGCCCTAAAAGACTGGAGTTGTTAGAGTGTTATAATGTCTCAGTTTGTCTCAAGTAAATAATTAGTCCCTCACTGTTCTTTCATATCTACTTACTCTTTATGGTTGAAATACTTTTTGGAGCACTGAAAGCAGTAGCCAGAGTTTCATTAATAGAGCTTATCATGTAGAAAACAACACTTGGCCTTAACAAAGCTGACAACTAGTTCAGAAAGGTTAGAAAATGAGCATCATGCTAATAAAGTTCATGTTTACATCTTTAGTTCCAAATATTATTTTGTTCAGTGCTGTCAAATACATAGAATACTTAATTTTTGTAAAAAAAAATTTAGTTTAGTAAATCGAAAAGTAGTAGAGAATCCGTCCTCAAAGAGTGCATTTACACACAGACAGAAATAGACACGCTCTCGTGCGACTGTACTACTGAACAAAGCTCACCACTGTACAGATCAATGTCCTGCCCCAGATACAGAAACCCACAATCTCCATTATGAGTTTCAGAGCTGCTATGAGATTCTGCACTGACTGTGAATGCAGAGCCACTGAGGGTCTAAAAGCAGTTGAGTTAGACTCATAAATCTTACAGTGATTATAGCTGCTTTTGCAGAATTGCCCTCCTTTTTGTCTTTTTAGTGTCTTTGACAAACGATAGTTGAAGGTTTTTCTCATGTAAAATAAATATTACAATTACATACAAACTTAAATCAGGCTTTTAAGAGTTGGGTATTGATAGGAAGAGTGGAGCTTGTTTTAGAGCAAGCAGTTTGAGGTGTTCACGCCTCTTACCCTCCTTTAACCAACCGCCACTATGTGAGTCTATATACGTGCATGTGATGACTTCTTCATGTCTTCCATTCCATTCTTTACTTTGAACATCTCTGTTCAAAGGAACATCATGATGAAAACAAGAGTCACACAAAAACTTCCTCAAGCTCAAATATATCATAAAAGGATGAACCTGAGCTGACAGTGTGTTTGTTTCCTTTCACACTTTCTTTTAATTTGTTCACACGTTACCCACAAATCCCCACCACTTCCCTTTTGCCTGTGATGTGTGAAGTTATTGAATGTTCATGAAAGCTCATACAGTACTAAGCACAAGAAAGTTATTCATTTTACAGTGTCAACAATAAACAAAGAAAGCATGTATTTAACACATCTGTGGATTTACTTTTATCTTTTATTCACTGTTATTTTAAATTTTCTTTTAATTTAAAATGATTAAATGTAGTTATTATTTTCTTTGTCATGTCAATCTCTGTTTTTGTAAATGCTCGGCTACATTGAAAATGAGGGTTGCCCTCAATGTACTTCCGAATCAAAATAAAGGTTGATTGATTGATTCATTGATTTTATAAATAGTTCCACAACTACATGAACATACATACACACATATACATACCTACATGCATACACATTACAGACATACATACATAAGCTCCCCAGACAAGAACTTTGTCACCTTGGGTGTTTAAGGTGGAAGCAACTTCAGGCTCCTGTAGATGGTGTTGCACAAGGATGATCAGACTATAAGTACCTGCACGTGTGAGACAGGATTCATTGATTGAGAAAAGGTGGTGCGGTGCAGTGAATGTCTCACTCCATGTGTGGATAATGGGTCACAAAAATGCAAATCTACAGGAAATTCATGTCAGAATTGTGTCAGAAAGACAAACTGATGGACAGGGACTGCCGGTGTGTTTCATGGCTTGTGAATCAAAATTACTTCCAGGCAAGAATTGCTTCTAGAAGTTGATGCAGGTCACAACCAATTTCTGACAGAACACTGCGCAGGGAGCTGCATGCCATGAACATATGGAGCAGAGTGGCATGCAAGAGCCTTTTGCTTACTTCTACTCACAAATTTGCCAAGTTCTAGTGGCAGAAGAGACACAAAAACTGGACTGTTCATGACTGGAAACAGATGAATCTTGTTTCTGCCTGTATATGAATGATGCTAGACCTTATGTTCATCATAGACCTCAGTAAGCCTTCAATAAGGACTGAGAGCAAGGTATGTTTCAAGCTGTAGGAGCTCTGTGATGTTCTGGTGTGTTTTAATTGCACAGAAATGGGTCTTTTATTTGAGGTGACAGTAAATTTGAACCACAGTGCCTACATGGCGCTGCTGTACATCCAGGTTTTGCCTTTTGATATCCAGTCAACAGTGTCCTGTGGGCAGCGTTGTGACCACTGATGAAGGACTAGAAGATGACCAACACAAACTGTGCAGCAGCAAATGAGCTATCGTCTCTGACTTTACATCTACAAGGTGGACTGACAAGGTAGGAGTCTCTAATAGAGTGGACACAGTTTTTAAAAACTCCAGCAGCACTGCCTCAGTGTCTGACCCACTCATACCAGCACAACACACACTAACACACCACCACCAAGTCAGTGTTACTGCAGTGCTGAGAATGATCCACCACCCAAATAGTACCTGCTCTGTGAGGGTCCATGGGGGTCCTGACCACTGAAGAACAGGGTAAAAGAGGGGCTAACAAATTATGCAGAAAAAAGGGTGGACTACAGTCTGTAACTGTAGAACTACAAAGTGCACCTATATAGTACTGGTATCCTCTTCCACTCCTCCATGATGAATGTTGGAATTCATGTTTCCCTCAATGAACCAAAGGTCCTCAGTTCCAGACCATGATACTACCACCACCATCCTTGACTGTAGGCAAGAAACAGTTGTCTTGGTACTCCTCACCAGGGCGCCACCACACATGCTGGACACCGTCTAAGCCAAACAAGTTTATCTTGGTCACAGGACATGGTTCCAGTAACCCATGTTCTTGGACTGCTTGTCTTCAGCAAACTGTTTCCAGACTTTTTTGTGTGTCAGCTTCAAAAGAGGCTTCTTTCTGGGACGACAGCCATGCAGATGGAGTTATTGCATTATGCGGCGTATGGTCTGAGCAGTGACAGGCTGACCTCCCACTTCTTCAACCTCTGCAGCAATGCTGGCAGCACTCATGCATCTATTTTTTTAAGCCATTCTCTGGGTATGATACTGAACACGTGGACTCAACGTTTTTGGTCGACCCTGCGGAGGCCGAGTGGAACCTGTCCGAGTGGAACCTGTTCTGGAAAACCTCTGTATGACCTTGGTCACTATGCTCAGTCTCAGGGTGTTAGCAATTTTCTTATAACCTAGGCCATTTTTGTAGTGTATATTTTCAGAGGACAGTGAATCTGCACCTCTATACAAACTGTACACTGACTACTTTGTTATATTCAAGTTTCATGAGATATAAAGATATAGTAAAATATTTGCAGAAATGTAAGGTGAGTACTCACTTTTGTCAGATACTGTATATATACACAGCAACATTGCTGAGATGACTTAAATAACATGATACCTGGAGACATGAACAGGTTACCATGTTAAACATGCAAAAACCTTCATAGACATTAAAAATGCTCTTAATTTGATAACTTCATTCGGTTATTATTATGAATTTCTACTGAGCATAGTCTTAACATTACCTTTTATTGATTATTGTGAATTAATGATAGTTTGGTTTCTTTCATATTTTCTTTTTGCTCACTTGGGTTGGCTATAGACTTTGTCATATTATTATTGGCATTTATGTTTGGAAACTCTTTGTAAGCGATGTAGGCCTGTGCCAAGAGGTTAAATAAATTAATATTTAAGAGCCAAAAAATAGGTTGACATGTACAAAATATTCAGACAGCACATGTTCTGTTGTAAAACAAAAGGTAATTGAAGAGGCACAAATCACCAGTTAAATAAAGCTGTATTAATAGTATATGTTAATTATAAAAGCATTTACTACAGCATTTTTTAGGAGAACTTTTATGGTGGGCATCCAGTGAATGTGAACTCTTAAATATCTGCACAAATAGAAATAGCGCCATCTGCTGATCACTTACCACTTCGTCAAGTCATTGAAGTTGTTACACCCTTACTAGCTACATTACTAACAGAGAAAGAAGACAGAAAAAATGAACATCAACAGTTAATTTATTTCCTTTTAACTGTACAAACTGTTTCTCTGTATACTTTGTTAGCCCCTTCTGACCCTGTTCTTCAAGGGACCCTACAGGTCCACCACAAAGCTGGTGTTATTTGGGTGGTGCATCATTCTCAGCATTGACATAGTAGCATGTTAGTGTGTGTTACAGTGGTACATGTGGATCAGCCACAGCTGATCATCTGGTGCCCAGGGTGCTTTGCATCAATAACACATTTGTTTACAGCTAATAACAGCTTCAGCTCCACCTGAGACATTTATTTACATCTCAGAAGCTGCGGAGCTCTTAACACACAGAGTAAAGTCACTTCCTTACTGAACAGTGACAGAAGATGAGAGTCTGTATCATTCGCCTCTGCTGAGTGAGATCACAGTGAGAGCTGAACACCACAGAAACTCCACAACATGCTTAAAGAATGGATTCCAGCAGGAGAGCCTTCATCTGTTTAATCATCTACACCACAGGTGAGCATCTTTTCTAATATCCAGAGACTGATAGAGCAACATAGAGTCATTCTGAAGTGTACTGATGTCAATGGAATAATATCTCATGTAGTAGTAGAAGTAGCCGAGCTGAAAACAGTGTAAAATCATATCAGGTCCAAACAAGTTCCATAAAGAACTACAGCGGAACCTTAATTCATCCAGCATCTTTTTTGGGTTCCATCTGGCCTAAAATAAAATGCTAAATCTCCAAAGTGAGAGGAACTAACTGATCAGAGGTAATTACTAACTGAAAGAAGATTCCTCAGAAGCAAATGCTTTATCATTGGGCAATACTAACAAATTGAGTTTAAACTGAGTTGCTTATAAAGCAGTGAGAGTGATTTGTCCTTAACTGCTCTATATGTACCCATATTGTATTGAACAGTAGCAGCTTTATTGATTTAACTAAAAAAAATCCCAGTCATCAAAAATGAGTATTTCTCTTGTATTCTCCATTTGAGCCAGACATGGATTTTGAAACATATAAGGAATGACTCTCATTATGGAATATATGCCAGTAACTAAACTAAATAAAGCCATAAACTAAAACAAATCTAAAATTCAGAAGCTATTGGCTCTATAAACACTGCACTGTTGGATTGTATTAGACATTAGACATCACAAAGTGTGACTGTAGGAACAAAGTGTGTTTAGAGTCTCTTTGTGCTGCAGTGCTGCCCATTTCCTTTGTGGGCTCTGTGGTCAGTGACCCTTCAGAGTAACTGGGGTGCAGGTATAATGTTTAGTTAAAGTGTGAGCAAAGGTGAAAAGCATTGCAGATTACTGTCCCATCAAAATCTCCTTTTTAAATTTGTGCTCTGTTTTATAAATATCAGCTGCTCTTTAAACTGTGTGAATGTTTCGTGATTAATGAACCAACAGAAACTGTCCAGAATTACTGAAAAATATAATTACATTAACTTAAAGTTATGAAAGTTATATAATATATAAGTTATATCTTTAAATATATAACTACTAGATCACCCCATAACCCTAAAGAATGGTGCACAGACTGCTCACCATAGCAACACAGACAACAGTCTCGCCTAGCTAGAAGCTAACAAAACGACAAAGACTTTAAAAGAGTCTTGCTAATTTGGACATGAATTGCATTTATAAACACTGCAGCTTGATGCCTGATACGTTTAATCTGCAACGAGAAACTGTCGCTAAAATGTTTTGAATATGAACTGAGTAGAAGCTGGCAAATGAGAAGCTGACTTCAGCCTCATAACACGCCAAACATTGAGAGACATTTTACAAGATATCATTCTACTTTCCCAATAAGTTTCCTGCTGAGATGCGAGAAAAGCAGATATAACTGAGCTAAAGCTTAAAGCACAGCAAAGTGAGTCTGCTTTTTTGTATTAGCACATTTAAAGAAGCAGAATAAATTGGTCAAAGCACAGATTTTAAACTTTGCCTTCATATCTATGTTTTTGTAAATAGGAGATATTTTATTACAATCTGCACAGAAAATCATTTGGAAAGAAAACAAACTTCCTTTACGTATTTCTCATTGTTTAACTTAAGGAAAGTCATAAATACAGACTCAATCCTGTCACAGCAAATGCAAACTGAATGTAAAGAGTCACTAACTAACTAGTTAAGCATGTTATTGTGTAATTACATTAAACAGTCAAAAATGACAGCAACTCTAGACGTCTAAGGGTTTATCTTAAGGCATATTATTCAGTCATTTCCATGAAAAGGTTTAGTAGTTGCTGTGAAATTACCAGGTAATGTAATAAGAAGAGTGAGAAGTTGAAGTGTAGGCCTTCATATGCACTTTTTGGACTTTAAGAGGTTAATATGAAATGAACTGATAGTAAATATCTTCTGTATGTGAATGTTTAGACTAATATTGTCTACTTACACTGTTTCAGGTCTGCTGTGCTCAGCTGGAGAAGAGGTTGTCAGACTGCAGGAGCTGGAGGGATACACTGTGACCATCCATACTGGATTAACTGGAGTTCAGAGTGATGCTCAGATACTGGGGTTTTATAGATCTGAGAACGCAGATATAAAGATAGTGAACAGTCAGATCATTAGAGGAGAGATTATTACAGACTATTACAGTGAGAGATTCAGAGACAGACTGCAGCTGAACAGAACCAGTGGATCTTTAACCATCAGGAACATCAGCAGAGAAGATTCTGGAGTTTATAAACTGCACATCATTACTGGAATATCCTCAGTCTGGAGTTTCAGTGTTGATGTCTATGGTGAGAAAATATTACATTGTTGTCTATAGACTGAGGTAGAAGATGAAGTAGCAGAACTGGGTTCAGACTGTAAAACAGTATTAATCTTCCAACTTGGGAAAGTTGATTTTTTTCATCCCTTAAACCTCAGTGATCTGTTTGGGGGTCTTCCATTTTTCTGACATTTTGTGCTGTTGTTGTTTTTTGTACTGTTAGTAGTTAAGAGTATTATTGGCAGTGTTTGTGGTTATATTTCTGTGTGTAACTTTTCCAGTGCTATTTTTATCTGCTTTAATGTTTTATTCTGTATTTTATAGCTCCAGTATCAAAGCCAGTCATAAGAAATCAAGCTGAAAAGCGCTCAGTGAGTCTCAGAGAGTCGTGCTCTCCTCTGTGCTCTGTGGAGAATGGGAAGGATGTGAGTTTGTCCTGGTATGAAGAGAAAGAGAGAATCTCCAGCATCAGCAGCTCAGATTCCAGTGAACATCTTTATCTTCCTCTGAATAAAACCAACCCAGACTGTTGTGCTTACACCTGTGTAGCTGCTAATCCAGTTAGTAATCAGACAACCCAGCTCAACATTACAGAACTCTGCTATAACAGCACAGGTAGATTAAATTCATTATTTTGATTTTGCATCTTGTTTGTTACTAAATGAAAGGCTTTATAATCAGAGATGGTTCAGATTATGAATCGGTCTCAAAACCAAGAAACTACAGAAGCGATTAATATTGCTCTGTCAGAGACATATAAGTAATGCAAGTAACATAATGCTTATTAAGTCAGTAACTGTAATAGAGGAATCTACAGGGGTGCTTGAAAGTTTGTGAACCCTTTAGAATTTTCTATATTTGTATGAATTTGATCTCAAAATTCACCAGATTTTCACACAAGTCCTGAAAGAAGATACCCAAATTAAATAAATGACTCAAAAATATTGACTCGGTCATTTATTGAGGAATATGATCCAACACATTGTAAAAAAGGCCCTAATTTTACAGGAAATAACACTTAAATTTTTAAGTTAATTTTCTATTTTTGTTTTAATTGTATACAAGACTCTAAAATTATGGACCTCTGTAAATTACCTGGCCAACTGTTATTTTAAGGATTCTACCAATACTGACAAATTACATTTATTTCTTACATGTTTTACAGAAACATTACTGTATAATTTATATAGTACTTTTCTGTTTTTTTTCTTAATTACATGCAAATTCCTGGAAAAAGCCAATAATTATCCGTAATTAAATAAGTAGCACATTAGCACAGTTTTAAAGGTTTATGTCAATACTAACAATTTGAGGTTTTTCTTAGTACTTCTAAGGTATATCTCATTAGTTTTACATTTTTAATAATTTTACATGTTTTGCCAATTAATTTGACAAAAGTAAAACGAGTAAAGCCAAATCAGAAAAACAAGGCATTGCAATTGTCCATCCAGGAAGTAGCAGAAGCTGGAATGATAAGCCCTTCAGTCCTTCAGAGCAGCAACGTACTAGAAACTTTCAACCTTGAGACAGCAGTCAACTTTTTATATATATATATGTGTGTGTGTGTGTGTGTGTGTGTGTGTGTGTGTGTGTGTGTGTGTGTGTATTTATATATAACCATCGCACTGTGTTGTGTTATATGACAGCGCTGCTCTTGTTGTTTGACAGTTCTGAGGAGCCTTTGTTTTAGTATATAATCCAGTTTTTGACCTGTGAATGATCATCACACATTATTCTGTTGAAGATATGTCTACCTGAACGAGTTCTAGGCAGCTTTTAAACTTAGAAATCTGAATATTGATGTCTATGATCACACATTTTGGAGTTGTCCCTTCAAAACACACAGATTCTTTGTTTTTTTCTTCATCAGGCTTGTCCAGTGTCCACTGCTGTGGCTCAGTTGAGCTTGTGGTCCGATTGGTGCTCTCCGCTCTGGTGGTCCTGGCCACCATCTCCATCCTGCTTTATCACTTCACATCCAGATCAGTTTCAGATGGAGGACTAAATAGAAAACGTCACCACTAACAAATCACTGATGTTCTTCTCATATCAGAACACAAAAAATAGACTGTATGTAAAAATGCTTGGTACTGAATAGAACTGAAAACAGAGAATGTTTCTCTTCTCTCTTACTTAAAGGAACAACATGTAATACTGACAGAAAGCGTTTAAATAGGTACCGCAGTTCAAATTTACAGAGCCCCGCTGATGACATCCTGTATAAATAAAAATAATGCATGGCTTATTAACGTGTGGGAATGAGATCCTAATGTGTGGCCATAACTTAATAAAGCATGGGAATGAGATGATTAAGTCATGGTCATGACATAGTAAGGCATGAGAATGAGATCACGGCTTACTAAGTCATGCCACGCATTAGGATAGTGTTCCCACACTCTACTAAGTCGTGGCCAAGACTTAATTATATCGTTCCCATGCCTTACTAAGTTGTGGCCACGCATTATTTTCATTTATACAGGATGTCTCCAGTGGGGCTCCGTACAAATTCAAAATACTGGAGAGGGTTCTGTTCACCCACCACCTCCTCCCCAGGCTTGAACCTCACATGGGTTGCCAGGTTAAAGCTACTGAAACTATACCAACAAGCTCAAGACAAGCTCAACTTTAAACTTTGACATGGCAAGTGATGATGAGTCCTACCCTGTAAGTTGATCAGTTTGTGTATATGTCTGCAAAGTTTTTACAGATTCACTGTCCCTGGTCAGCCTAATAAATTAGTGAAGGTTAGCTAATCTTAGCTGAAACTCAGTGCTTACCAGTTCAGGAGAAAATCAGCCAACTAGGCATCCATCTTTCTGGGCTCTAAGTTATCTCAGTCTTTCAAATGCATCACCCACAATTACATGCATTTTACTACATCTCTGATCGTGGAGCTCTTTAGAAAGATGCCAAGGCTCTTCAGCTTGTGTAGAACCTAATATTATCTCTGTTTCATTTGCTCACTTCCATGGTAGGATGCTGTTTGATAGCCAGTTTGTTTAGTATCTGGCAACCTGGGGCGTCAAAATAGTGCTGGGAAATGGGCAGTGGGCGGGATCACAAACCGAAACACAAGCAGAATTTCCGCTCCGCAATGGAAATTTCAGAGAACATCATACTTGCTGCAGGGCTGCTGTCGGAGAATCCACTATTGCAATGTAGCATGTTTCCCTAATGTCTGATGACACATCATGGTCCTTGTGTGATTTACAACAGTAAACATATCACATATTGTTCCTTTAATACTCAAAAGTATCTTACACTTAAATAAAACCTTCCACCTTAAAGGAACTGGACATAGCTGGGTTCATAGATGTGCCACCTTTCAGAGTGAGGAATTTCATTCTTATAGTCAGGATTAACGTAGTTTAACAGCTGAAAGCAGTGGATTGCTATGTGTGAGTGTGTGTGTGTGTGTGTGTGTGTGTTTGTGTGTGTGTGTGTGTGTGTGTGTGTGTGTGTGTGTGTGTGTGTGTGTGTGTGTGTGTGTGTGTGTGTGTGTGTGTGTGTGTGTGTGTGTGTGTCTATTTAAAAAATATAAGTATATTTTGCAGCAACTCTGTCTGTGTTATGATCCTACCAAGGCTGTAGAGTCTGTCTACTGATTGTTCACAAACAATAATAATTCCAGGTAACTGAACTCCTATTATTTTATAACAACTTTGGTCAAATAAATTGGACCTGCATGAGTAAAACGAGTTAAGTCAGCACTGGTAAATCAAGTTCCATCCATCCATCCATCCATTTTCTAAGCCGCTTCTCTGTCAGGGTTGCGGGGGGTGCTGGAGCCCAGCCCAGCAGTCTTCGGGCGGAAGGCAGGATACACCCTGGACAGGTCGCCAGTCCATCGCAGGGCTAAATCAAGTTCCCTGAACCCTAAGGAGGAAATGAGAGCAGATTAAGTTTAGCCAATTGAAGTAAATTATGTTGGATCAGCCTTTTCTACACACTGAATGAGGCGCTTGTTAACCAGTGGACGAGTTGAATCAGCTGTGCTCAATTAGTCAAGGCACAAAAATATGCATGCTGAGTTGCCAGGACTGGGATTGGGAAGCCCTGCTTTACAGTAACCTTAGTGCAGTCTGGCTGGAAATCTCCAGACTTTCTTCACAGTTTACCATCAGCTTGATGCTGAAAGGTTTCACCTCCAACCTAAATCTAACACAATTCATTCAGCTGATCAAGGACGTCTGAACGGAGTAATTAGATCAAGTGGGATTCGCTAATGTCTGCGGGGAAGGTAGAGCTCCAGGGCCTTGACTGGTTCCCCATTCATCACATGTAGTTTCTCATATCCTGTCACCAGTACAGAAGAAAACAACACTCACTACACTACTGTGAGCTTAACCACAGCTCCTGGTAATGTAGGCATGAAAAAGACAGTAAAATAGCATTAGAAAACCAACATTATTTGGTTTTCAAACATTATCACAGCTTCATACCACTCACAAATGCACATGGGGTGGAAAACTCAAGGCAAGGAATGTATAAAAGTGTATAAAAATGTAATATTTTGTCTACCAGTCGACCCCACCTTGCACTCTACTCCACCCCTTCCACAAATTAGGGGACAAAATGTTTTTTCAGTTAGTATTTTGAAGCTAAATTCCCCATATTGGTTTGTCACTCATATCTTATCTTATCTTATCTTCTCATAACTTATCTTGCTTGTGTATGATATATATGATCTATAATTATATATATATAACAATTAGGGCCTGTATCCTTTCACACGTCATGAGTTTGAGTGTGCAGTTCGGATTGTCGCCACTAGAGGGAGGCAATGTTCTCTGTTTTTAAACGTGTAATATAAAACTGTCAAAATAAATGTTCAAATAAAATCACTGGGCCTTAAGAGTCTTTCAAGCATTGGACCTCGTGAACAAGAACTCTAGATAAGACAGTCTGCTAAATGCTGTGAATGTTATTATAAACCCAGAATTTAAAAATGAGCTAAAATGCTCCCTGTTTATTTTCTGTTGAGAACTGGTTGATTTTTATCACGTGATATTAAGTTAACAAGTTTAAAATATGAATTATAAGTTAACTTAATATTACATATTTCAAATTACCCGGGTTACTGTTTTTAAGCTTAAAAGCTGTATAATTTTAGGACATGTTAATTAGTATGAAACACAAAACAGTTCATGGTTGAATGAAAAAGACACAACAGCATCAGCCTCAAAACCCAGACAGCGTATAGTACCGGTCTTAAGTCTGATTGGCTGGGGGAATCAATGACCGCTTCACAGCAACTGAGGTCTGTATTACTGCGCCACGTCACTAAACTCCTTGTGGTGTTAGTGGATTAATATTAATCTCTGACTCTAATGCCGCTCGCCTGGACGTCCGAGTGTACTGACGAGGTAAGCACGCGTTTCTGTTTAAACTGATGGCTGACGGCTTATTCTCTTAACGTTACCTAGAGCTTGACTGTTCAGCTAGATCAGCTAACAGGCTAAAAGTTAGTAAACATGATAAACAACTCAGTCATTAATCCCACAGGCTTGATTTACAGTAACGTTAACGTTGCTTAGCTGACGCTACGGCGTGATTCGGTGTGAAACGGCATTGTAAAAGTTGAAGGAATGTCATTTGAATGGCTTGCACGCTTCAAATGTCAGTGTTTCAGTCAGATCTGCCTTAACTAGCGTCAAATTCAGGCTGGATCCCAAATGGCTCCGCATTCCCTGGATAGTGCGCTATGAAAGTTTTTAATTTTGAGCTTCTGAAGCTGCTTAATGCGCAGTATGTACAGTATGTATATGGCTGTCTCAGATGACCTCGTTTTGAGCCATATTTTGAACTATTGGGATGTAGGAGCCAGTAATCAATTCCCTACCTAGGGCACTATGTAGGAACGCAAGAGCCGTTTGGGATTGAGCCCCAGCGTGTGAGGAGGGGCGTTAGCCTGGTGCTAAAATGACTGTAAATCGCGTTCAGACGGTTATGAAAATTAGCATTGTCGTCGCGGTGGTGCTTTGGTAACCAAAAAGTACTTTTAAAATGAAGGTTTTTGTGTTAAACAGTTCTAACGTTATATTATGAGTAAGTCCATGAAAATGACCGCACTATACACTGAGGAGCGACTGAATGGTCGTGTCCTCATTCAAACGGTCCATGGTTGCTCGGCAACGATGACGCGCTCTAAAGCAGCGTTTGTCAGCCCTGGTCCTGCCCTACACATTTTGGTGGTTTTCCTGCTTTAACACACTCACTTTAACCCAATAATGGGTTGTTAATAAGCTGATTTGTTGGATGATGTTGAGAGAAGGCAGCGCACAATAAAATTCAGGGCAGTGGGTCTCCAGAACCGGCGCTGAGAAGCACTGTGCTAGAGGAACTAGTTTTCTAGGCGGAATAACGTAAGAGTGCGGCATACCCTGCAGTACTTCGGCACTGTCCGTTTCAGTAGTCGTGTATATGGGATGTAATGACTGGATCAGTTGGCGATGTGAGGATGTGTGTTGCTAACCTAAACCCCATGACAGCGGTAGCTCTTAGTATGACACCTAGAAAAACATGAGTTCTGTTTGAAAACGTGCTGCAGAGTTTGTAGGTGTTGGGAGCCGTTAGTTAAGAACATTTAATGTGAACGGAGGTTTGTTTTAAGTCTGTATTACCAGCTATTAGAAACATGATAAATAACAAAATGCTATCCCGTGGTTCGGGCGCTAGAGGGCGCTCCCGAGCGAGTCCAAAACGAATGGGTTGAGATGGAGCATTTGAGAAAAATCATAGTTTATAAACGCTGCAACATTTTAATATGAAGCAATACATTCGTTTCCTGAACACAGAACAGCATAAACAATAGCATAAAACATTTTAACACCGCTGTTATATTTTAAGAGCTTTTAAACTCGAGTTATAGGAGTTTAAAACAGGTCGTGTAGGTCCATGACGTCAGTAAGCAAACAGCCAATGAGCTGCTCTGCTCGCCCATCAATCATGCAGTAAAGCCCGCCTCCTGCTGCCCGAAACCCGTTTACTGTAGAAAAGGAGAAATATTGGCACCTTATATTTTTACTAAACAGCAGATAAATTCTTCTACTTTCTAACATTAAAGAAACGTTCCGGGCGAGTGATTAGAAACTATTTTAACTGTTCGCCTTTAGCCGTTGAGCTCCATTCACTCCCATTCATTGAGGACTTGCTCGCGGGCGCCCTCTGGCGGTCAGCAGGCCTGTATTTGATTTAACGGGGAAATCAGTTAAGCTGTGTGACGTCACACTCCTCTCCAGCTCTTCTCAGATGAAACCTGGTAGGTCATGTGTTTCCATGAAATCTGATCAGTGAAACCGCCCAGTTTAATTCATGAACCGTGCAGATTTGCCCCAGAGCTGTTCTCCAGAGCGTTTATGGTTTGTTAAAGTTGCTCCAGCAGGTTCTAAATTGCACCTGAACATCTAGTTTAACTGTTTACAGACTGACTGACTTGAGCTGAAATATCTACCTGATATAAATACAACAATGAGAATGATATGTATTTTATTTTATTTGACTGTTTAATGACATTTTTCATGGCTGCCTCAAATAAATGTTTTTTGTTGTTGTTGTTCCTGAGTTTCTTAATGGAAGTCCAAGACGTGACCTGTCAGGCCTTGATTGGTGTGGAATGACCTCAATGGAAATGTTTCAGTTCTTCAGCTGTGCTTTCAGGACTGTGGTTTGTTTAGGACAATCACATCACTGCGTATTTTGCTGACCCGTCACGCAGAAGGGAAACCATGCAGCGAAGCCTTCAGACTGAGTGCGCAGGCTGCGGATGGATTCACCAGCGTTGCTGCCAAATACTTCAACGAGGCCAAAAGCCCAGCAAATGGTGAGGAGTAATGATTATTATATAGACATGTTCCACGCTGTTTGGGTGAGTAGGCAGTGTTTTATTCATAGTGCACTAGGCAGGGAGTAGGGAGCCATTTGAGATTTGGCTCTATTTTGGGAATAAGGACATAAAACGCCTTCAGCTCTGTGCTCGTATAATAAAGCAATAACCGACTTGAAGCGTGACGCGGAGTCACTGAAACTCCCTTCCCTGTGATGAAATCACAGCAACAGATGGAAAAAGTGGCTTATTGCTTTTATAAAGTGGTGGCCAACATAGAATCTGATAAAATAGACAATTTCTCAGAAAATTTGGTAAGTTATTATTAATAATAATTGACATAAGTATTCCACCAAGACATTGAGCTATATTATAGTACAGTATCGCTGCCAAGAAACCTTGGACCGCTGGATGAGAACGTTTGCTCGTATATTGTGGTCCTTTCATGAATTTTTGAACTTTTGTCGTTTAACAGTGAATATATGATAACAAAGCTGTTCATTCCAGAAACCTTTGCTTTATAAGTTCTTCTTCGTCACCAAATTTCTTTTTAAAATAGACTTTATTAAAGATTTCAAATCATAAAATCAAACAATCAATACAAAATTACATGAGAACCAACTTACACACACACACAGTACAACAAGTCTGTCTGAAACACAGTAATAAACATACTATTGATTTAGAAGAGAGAACAATAAATCCAGACTGCAGCGATATTTTGATGTGTCTTCTTTCCATGGTCGCCGTTTAAAACAACTTCCACAGGAATTTGAGTCTGTTGGATTATCATTTTACATCTTGTTTTCCACATTTCATCATTAGTAACACAAACAATGAACCAATAAAAATCTTTCCTGACAAAATTTCGCAAAATTATAGTCTTAATGTTTATATTGAACTTTACACCAAGTGCTTTCAGGCTTTTCCTCATGTCCACAGATCTTTCACAGTGAGTTAACAAATGTCCAGTGGTCTAAACTTCATCACAATCAGCAGCTGGACGTATTTTTATGGTGACGTAGCAACTCAGCTTAACAACGTCGTACAGCTGATCTCCCCACATTTACTAGCCACGCCGTGCCTCTCATGTTCTCAGAGATGTTTCCAGTATATATACCATCTATATGATATATAGATGTTTATACTGATAGAGGTCTCCATAGATTTGTTTGTTATAAATGTTCTGAATCTTTCTACTAGAAATATTACACCAGTCAATCTGCAGCTTTTCATATTTGGAAATAAAGTCGCTGTACATTAGTTTTAAGTATATTTCCCCCCAACTTCTAATGTCACCCAGCCGCACTGCACCTCTCTTTATTGCCTGTGCTGTCATTTTACAATAAGCCATTTTTAGTTTTAACCAATGTCTTTTGCGCTGAGACCCAATAAATTTTTAGATTGAAATAAAATTTCCCTTTTAGTGACTTTAGTGATGGAAGTGCTCCAAATAAATCGCACACATCCTGTTCAGTCTCATAATGCATTTCTCACTGGGATGGAAAATAGGATTAAAAACAACAATTTTCACAAAACAATCATTTTAATAATTTGGATCTTGGTTTTGGGGCGGCACGGTGGCGTGGTGGGTAGCGCTGTCGCCTCACAGCAAGGAGGGCCTGGGTTTGATTCCCCGGCTGGGTGACCGGGGTCCTCTCTGTGTTGAGTTTGCATGTTCTCCCTGTGTCTGCGTGGGTTTCCTCCGGGTTCTCCGGTTTCCTCCCACAGTCCAAAGAACTGTAGTCAGGCCAATTGGACGTGCTTAATTGCCCCTAGGTGTGAGTGACTGTCTGTGTCTGTGTGTCTGCCCTGTGATGGACTGGTGACCTGTCCAGGGTGTATCCTGCCTTCCGCCTGAAGACTGCTCCCCCCCGCGACCCTGACGGAGAAGCGGATTAGAGGATGGATGGATGGATGGATGGATGGATGGATGGATGGATGGATCTTGGTTTTATAATTTGATACTTTCCATTGTTCCTTTGGTCTCTTCCTCTTTATTGCTCCAGTTATGCTCAGTACAGTTATTGCTTGTAATCAAGAGTCCTTCAATTTTCATCTCTTCCTTCGTGTTTATACTCATATGAGGTTCGTTATTTCCACCCAGCCACATTCCTTATCCACACAGTCTTATCTGGATTTACTTTCACCCCAGCGACCTCTTTATGCTTTTCTAAATGGTCGTTTACCGCATTAAATCTGCACTGGATTTTAATAATGGCCATTACATCGTCTGCGATTTTGACCTGTTTACCTGATTTATTAAACCCTGAAAATACAAAAGGAATAAAAAAGGACTTATGGCTATGATATAGAGTGCAGCACTCAGAGGGCGTTCCCGTTTAACCCCTCTGTGAATCTCAAACGGTAATACTCACCATATCTATGAATTTTAAAGGCAAACCCAAACACTTCATCATTTGGCACAAATACTCCCTTGAAACAAAATCAAAAGCCTTTTTCTGGTCCAGACTGATTAACCGGTAGTCGTGCTTGTCTGAAATAACTTCCCTAACCATTCATACATTATCAATCATAAAATGACCTTTCATTGCACGTTTGATCAAATTCGATTGCTCTATTTATGAACTCATCATTCAGCTCATTAGGACTTCCACTGATATCTATAATCTATATTCATCACACTAATATGTCTCCAATTATCTAAATTATGCTGATGCTCTTTTCGTCACTGTTCGAGCGACTTCTGGCTTCTTTCTTACATTCATTATTATTAGTCAGTGAACTCTCTGAAATCTGATGTGGCAGATTAGTCCAGATTAGTTGAGGGTCCATGAATCTTCCACTTGCATATTATCGATCCAGTTAAACTGACAGGGATGCTCAAGGTCTTTGCGATGGCTCTTTAGTGTTTGATTAATGATGCTGTCCCCGAGAGCTTTAGGAAGTTTATTCACCAAGATTGCTACTTGCTGATTCTTAACAACCAACATCTTTTATAATAACACCAGGTGCAGTTCACACTTTTTTGATTGTTTAATTTTTTAAATATATCTTTATGCTTATGAATACATAGTTCGGTTCATATTAATGTATTTTAAGTGGATATATGATCTGGAAATACATTAAAGAACAAAACCTTTCTGAACCTGTCTCCCCTTGCTGCACATGTGCTTTGCAGCACTAGCTGTTAACTCTTGTGATGGTTGTTTTCCCACAGGCACTTAAGTTTGCACCAGTCCGCAGAGTGCATTGGCATGCCTTTCTCTGTCCTTGATGAAAGAATCAGAGATTCAGAGGCTGTCGGGGTGCAACTAAGGACAGAAGGTGTGCGAGTGCAGAGGTAAAGAGTTAGAGCACTGTGTGTGTTGGTTGAAGAGCAGCTGCCACGCTACGTCTCAGAGGTGACGCATAGGAAATGATCGTGTGGCTGGACCCATCTCAGTGTCACATCAACAGGTTATTAGGTATAAATTAGCCGTCTTCACCTCCAACTATGTCCATACATAATTGAGTGTTGTATTCATTATGCAGATAAACAGTATTTCTATAATCTTTCTAGTTCAAAGCTTTTCGGACCTTCTCCTTAGTGACATTACTGGCTTTTCAATACGAGAACAATTGATGGGTTCAGTTGAGGTTTAATCAAATTTATGATATTTTACAGAATTTATTTTGTGCTAATTGCTGAAAATACTTTTAATATTAAGCTTTAAAATATGACAACATTATACAGATCATGAGAAGTTGAGGAAAAAATCAGGCCTCATTCATCAATATCTTCCCAAGTATTTGTTGTGTTCTGGCCCTGTTAGCTTTATCAGTGCTGTGGGCACATATGGTGTTTCTTCCAGAGTGAGGATGGATCATGGTGGGGGAAACAACACCATCTCCCACTTCATGAACATTTTCATGGGCTCTGGCAGGCGCATAATGAAAGAATTGAGCCTTTTTGGCGTGATCTGTAGCGGAGTGTATTTGATGTCTGTCACGATTTGTTCGCATTTCATGAAAAACTGAGGGGATCCTTGATCTGGACAGTGAAATCCATCTTTGGGAATTTCTTATTTTGACTCCCTTTCCAGATTTAAGAAGGAAGCAATACACCCAGAAGAGGATGAGATGGTGCCAGGAGAGGGGGTGGACGCTGAGCCTGGACTGAGTGATGCGGATCGAAGAGAGACGAAAGAGACTGTGGAAGGAGGCTCCACCCTGGACTGGCCAGAAGCAGAGGTGGCCCAGTCGGAAACTCGAGGGACAATCTCAGAACAAAAGTTTTTTTTTTTTCTTAAGTTAGCATCCGCAAGGAATTCATGGCTATTTGTGCCACTTTCATTGTTCATCAGATGATCACACCCAACAGTGGTACTCTCTGATGGCCGTATCGCATGGTAGGTCACACCTCTGACATTAATGACCGCTATATTAATACAAACTTCTCTCTGTGACACTGATGTTTACATCAAGGACAGTGTTTAACATCTGTGGTGTTGTATCACCATTAAGGCCTGTGTGAATTTGAAATACCTATTACTCTTTAAATATTGAGTTGAATAGAATTTCATTTGAAAAGCATCCTTAACAAATGAAACCAATATTTAAAAACAATTAAAGCGCACCTGCAGTTTAAGTCCACTTGCAAGTTACTCATCTGCCACTAGATGTCACTGTATTTCAGATTTAACTGCGGTTTATCTTAAAGCTGCTAAAGACATAGTTCACACATGCACACCTGGGCTAATGTACCTCCCACCATAACATTTCGAGAAGTCCATGCTGTGTTTTAATTAAACGCTGTATTGCTATTAAACACACATTCAGGTACCTGCTCAGCTAGAGAAAGTTTAGAAGGCCTTTTTGTGACCATTTATTCATAGTGGACACATTTCATATGATCAAAAAAGAAATGTTTTACTTTGATTTGCACTGAAACTGCAAACATAGCTAGCATTACATAAATGAGGTCCACCTAAATTTGATGTCCTGTTATTAATAATTAGTCGTTTTTAAAATGGCACTTGGTTAAATGTTTGCATACTGTAAAAAGATAGAAGTAAAAAAAGCAGTCATGGCCCCTAGCAGTGCCCCTATGGCCCACTGGGGGGGCGCAGTCTGCAGATTTTTAAATCACTGGAGTAGACAAAGTACTCACCGCTCATGTTAGCAAGTCTAATGCTGACTGATTGTACACTGTTAATCAAAAGTTTAGGGACACCCTCCTTTTAATTTTCTGCTTCTACTTTTCACATAAATGTATTTAAAAATCGAAATACGCAATTTTAAAGACTTAAGGTCATTGGTAGGGGGCTTGGATCAACTCAGATCAATCTTTTTACCCACAAATTACATTAAGAATTACAGTGGTGTATTGGCAGCATAAACTCATGCTGCTTTGTGAAGTTTTATACATGATCTTGGTTGCCCCAGTCATCTTATTTTATGCACAACAACGACAGTTTCTAATCTTTCAGTCACAAAGTATGAATGCTCTTCTGCTCTTTCCTGTCTCAGAACGTAAGTACAGAAGTTACTGATCATGCACTGTTTGTGTGCACCAAAATTGAAATACAGAACAGACTCCTGCAGCAGGAAGACCACCTTTCTGTTTGCTTTTGAAAACATTTGATTTGGTGGACAACGATTGAAGCTTTCGTGTATTCCAACAGTGTCCAGGAGACAGGAATGTCAGTAAAAGCCTCAGGCATTTGAGAAACTACTTCCAATCCCGCCATGTACAGCCGGGTGTTATCCAGTTTGGACAAATAGTTAATGCCCTGGACTGGTCTGTACTAATAAACTGATCACATGCTACCTCGCTGATGGTGCACCACCTGAATCCACAGGTTGGCAATCACATTAAACCGGCTTATGTTCCAAACTTCCCAGAAGCAGTTAGTTTAGAGAGCATCCTAAACCAGGAGCACTTGAGTAAAGGATGACTGTTTAGAACATCACATGTGGCTGAGATGAGCTTTTTGGTAAGAGTATGTTAGGTGGGGTCATGCGGCACCCTTTCACTCTTCAAGATAAACCCCCCAAAAAAAGAGTGTTGAGTGTGAACCTTAGTGGCTTTGTGGGAAAAGCCTTGCCTCACATCCAAGAGGTTGCTGGTTCAAATCCAGTCTGGGTTCTGCCTTGCTTGTGGTGGGTGATGGAGAAGGATGTAGAGGGAGTGAGGTGAGATCCAGAAGTGGAGAAGAACAGCAGTGGTCTTCCTCCAAGAAGCCGCTCAGAATGTGAGTGATAGGTTTTAAATATGGAGGAGTATATTTAAAACCTAAGTTTTTCTTCTTTCAGACTCCATAACCCCCTGTCGTCTTCCTCCTGGAGGCCCGGGGGGGCAGCCCGGGTTATTTCCCCCCCTTCTCAGGTATCGCCCTCCACATATATATGTGTGTGTGTGTATATGTGTATATATATACACTCATATATACACATATATAATATATAGTAACATAAAATGTGCCATCAGCTATCATTATGTCTCAACCATGAAGCATTTGTTTCAGAACTAAACAGACCCAACTCAGTTTAGCACGTTAACAGGCAGATCCACAGTATGGTTACTCACAATTCACAATTCATGTTCCATGTGAATGCAGATAGCATGTTATTATTACAGATGTTTAGTGACTATGAAACAGGATAAAAAATGAAAAATAAAAAAAATCATAAGGGAAATTGTTATTTTATCTTAGGTCAATTGTGTATGTACACTAGATTGCCAAAAGTATTCGCCCGTCTGCCTTCACATGCATATCAACTTGAGTGACATCCCGTTCTTAATCCATAAGGTTTAATGCAATGTCGGCCCACCCTTTGCAGCTATAACAGCTTCAACTCTTCTGGGAAGGCTTTCCACAAGAGTTAGGAGTGTTTATGGGAATTTCTGACCACTCTTCCAGAAGCGCATTTGTGAGGTCAGACACTGATGTTGGACGAGAAGGCCTGGCTCACAGTCTCCGCTCTAATTCATCCCAAAGGTGTTCTATTGAATTGAGGTCAGGACTCTATGCAGGCCAGTCAAGTTCTTCCACACCAAACGCGCTCATCCATGTCTTTATGTACCTGCTTTGTGCACTGGTGCGCAGTCATGTTGAAACAGGAAGGGGCCGTCCCCAAACTGTTCCCACAAAGTTGGGAGCATGAAATTGTACAAAATCTCTTGGCCGTTCCCAGTCTCTTCCACTTTGTTATAATACCACTGACAGTTGACTGTGGAATATTTAGTAGTGAAGAAACTTGTTGCACAGGTGGCGTCCGATCGTGGTGCCACGCTGGAATTCACTGAGCTCCTGAGAGCGACCCATTCTTTCACTGATGTTTGTAGAAGCCGTCTGCAGGCCTAGGGGCTTGGTTTTATTCACCTGTGGCCATGGAAGTGATTGGAACACCTGAATTCAATGATTTGGATGGGTGACTGATACTTTTGGCAGTACAGTGTACTTACTGACTCTTGGAGATGCGCCTAATATTTCAAGCATCTTTTAAGCCCTGCAACCTTTGTGACAGGGTCAAGTGGAGAATGACCCCTAAACCAGTTCTCCAGTCGTGAGGTCAGAGCCCAGTGCAGCGCAGAACAGACACACAGTGTGTTTTTTATGAATCTAGTCTTTTTATTGAGTTTTACGCTATAAAGAGCAAACATGTTGAAGTATTTCACAGTTGGCGGAAGAAAATCTTTATTCTCCACTTTTGATGTTTTTTGGTTTTTGACATGAATGTGAAAATGCCTGTTGATTTTTACATTGTATGTAAATTTCATGATGAATGGACCAAAAGACCAAATGGACCAAATGGACCAAAGCTCGAAATGACTTGGGGGGCGGGGGGGTTGGGGGGCGTTTCTGGTTCCATTGACTTACATTAAAAGTAAAGTAGGTTTTTTCCTTCTCCTGTAAATTTACAATTTTGGAGATACAAGGTTTTGTTCCGACAACAGCGGAAAAACTAAACGTGTGTAAATGTTTTTTTTTTTTATTTCCTGCGCTTTTTTAAAGCTGATATATCGCTTTATCTGAACTCGATTGCTCGGGCTGCTTAAATACCCCACCTGGGTGTTACTAGTGGATCCCACCGAGGCCGCAGTCAGCCGAGGGATTAAATTAAAGCGGCTAATTCACTTTAATAAGATTTCCCTGCAGCTCTGCGCTCGAGCCGCTGTTTGTATTCCAGAGGGTCTCTGAGGAGGAGAGCAGGGACCCCGCTGAGAGAGAGGAGTAAACAGAGGACACACCGCTAGGGCTCGTTTACGGCAGGCAGACGTTACTGGGCAGCGTCTTGTAAAACGGAGAGGATGAAGAAAAGATGAAACGCTGTAGAAAAGAATAAGAGAATCGACCGATACCTGCGCACTGTTTTCTCCCCATAGAAATGGCGGCGGAACCATACAGCGGGCCTCCTCCTCTCTGGTGACGTCATTTAAATAATAGTAATCCTCTGTCCGGCCCAGAGTTGAACTGTCTGTCCGAACCCGATCAAACCCAGCTCTGCGGTGGCCTCTCAGACGTGTCAGGCTGGTGTTAAGTTAGCTTGTAGTGACAGCTGCTCAGTTTAGCTGAGACTGTGTTGAGATGCACTAAATAACCCTCACAGTTCAAACCTCTGCTCACAGCATTACAGCCAGTTTCAATGTCTGAGCAGTTCTGTGTGTAGATTCATCTTCATGTTCAATCAGAAAAGAGAACCTCGCCAGTTTCACAAAGCAGCTTTTCACCAAGCCAGTCCAGACTCGCACCTGCATACAAATGACATGTATTTACATAGAGCTAGCTCTCTCTCTCTCTCTCTCTCTCTCTCTCTCTCTCTCTCTCTCTCTCTCTCTCTCTCTCTCTCTCTCTCAGGTAATAGGCAGTGAAGGCAGTGGAGGTTATCAGCTGTTCAGGTTTACTTTACAATTTGGTTCTTAAGGCTGTACTTGGAGCTACACAGGCCTTTTCCAAGTCTGCCCATTTTGATGTATCGAATGCACACTGTAAGTTTTAAAAATGAACTGAGTTTGAAAGGTTGTTGAACTGGATAAGATGCACTTGCCTGAAAATGCATGAGACCGGGCAAAATAGTTTACTAAATATTAGTGAAAAGCCTGAAGTGGCTTGTTTTAGAATTCCTTATTAATACACTCTGCTGCCATCGGCAGGACGGTACGGCTCTGATCTGCGGACCAATCCTACATACCACCACATAGCTTCCAGACACGTCCAGTATCATGACTTTCTATTCGCAGCCAACATATTAAACTGCAGTTAAAAAGTCCTTCACAAGACTGTTTTTTTTTTTTTTTGTTGTTGTTGTTTTTTAAATTTTTAATGCTTTAACATACAACAATTAACAGCTTGGAGTAAGAGTGGGCCCAGCATCAGTGCTATTCCTCAAATAATATGGCTTTAAAAGCATTAAAATGATTCATACAAGGTGGTCCAAATTAGTACAATTAGAACATAAAATGTTTAGCAGTGGTGCAAATACATTAGCTTTTACAGTCAGTATTGTGCAAACTGTCTGTCTAAATCATCACACACTCGCCTCAGACCACATGAAGTCATAGAGTAATCTTATTTATGTGATGTCTGGCACTATAGTAAACGATGATCTATAAGAATGAATAAAAGCAGAGAGAAAAATCAGGCATCAACATGGCTGCTACTACTGCTTTATCAATGCACTGTTCTTTTCCACAGTCTATCCTAAGAAGGTGAAAATCTAGCAGGGCAGACAGACATCCTCAGGAAGTGTGGATGCTGTTATTCTGAGGAAAAGGGAGGTGATGAAGGTCCTCGAGAGGTCTTCAGCAATACAACTGTACTCCAAGGAATTATTTAACTAATCAACGAATTACTTAAACCAATTAACTGCATTTGAAGTTGGAAATTGAATGGGTTTCACGTCATGTATACAGCCTGACCAGGGTCAGTTAGGTCACCTTGTATATCAGGATGGAAAAAGTGGCCCAGCCCTTATTTTCAACCATGCCATAATATTTTGATAACAAGAGCTGTTGCACCATTACTGCTGCTAATCATGGAACATGGGGCAAGTCCTGTTCTCTTTTCTCTGCTCACTTCCTATACCATAATAAACCACATCCAGACTGATTGATCTATATAAAGATTGTGGAATCAACCAATATGATTCATCAGCAGAATAAGCAAGAAGGCAGGACAGTGAACGCATTGTATGAGCCTTCTTGTACAAACTCTAGAGCAGTGTTTCTCAAACCCCTCCTTGGGAGGCATCAGTGTTACTCCAGCTTGACTCATAATAAATTGTAGTGCATTATGTTTACGTTTTCTGAGTTTAAGAACCCAACTATAATGCCAGGCCGTCAGGTTTTTGGCCCTTGGGCACAAATATTTAGTGGGCCCCTGTCTGGCATCCATTTACAGTATCTCAGCAGGCTACATGAGGGTTATGCAGCACCACAGTGGTAGCATACCCGCAACGTTGGACACCACTATAAATGCATCGTTTTTTCCAATCATTTAGCAAGATTACTCACTCATTAGTGAGAGCACAGATTAGCATAAACTCAACAACTAATGCAACACTTCTCTGTAGAATATGAGACAAGAAAGCATTTATGCAGATGACAAATGAAAAGAAACTAGCAGTAAAGATGGAAAAAAGCAACAAACCCAAAGCCCAAACTGTCAAGCATCCTAAACTGAAGGATGCTGCCACGGTTGGCATAGAAAATTGTCTTTTTTCCTCATTTATTTTGTAACTCTGGTGACTTTATGAGCAGGCCTTATTAACTTGGGTGGCTAATATTTTGTATTTGGCTTTGGAAGTGGTTGTCTGGAAGAAAAATATTTCACTACAAATGTTCCCACTGTGAATCTGAACAGCTGTTACATACAACATACTTGCATGTGGGGGGGGGCCCCATGTACACATGCCCATAAAAGCCCTAACATGATCTGGGCCTGCCTGCTTCACATAATACCATAAATCATGGTTAATGTCTATTAAAAGAACATCTAATGTCTCCTCTGTGTAGGTTTAATTATTTCTGATATTTACATTCAAGACTCTTGATACAGCACTTTATTAAATGATTCATAATTTTTATTTCTGAATTTACTATTACAGTTTGGACTGTTAAAGACCAAATGTCACTTATATTAGGACTTTGGCTTAAGAGAAAGTATTGGAAATGTGCAACACTCTTATTTTTGCTGAAATATACAGCCATTTATTTTTTAGTTCTTTAAACAAGCATATACATTAGTTTAGACAAGACCTAACAAAACCATAACACAACAAGGGTAATATGAGTAAAGAATAAAGATTTGACAGTGAATGTACAATAGAGGGCACTGAATAAAGAAAAGAGCCTGTCATTAAACAGAAGTGTTAAGGACTGCCATCAGAAGCCATGAAAATCAATGCCTACTATAAGAAGCCTTTAATGATGACATATTAGTCTGAATATCTCAGAATAGCATGATGCAGGTCAATGTCTAAGACTCGTTCTATGAATCGTTCTAGATAAGCTTGTGCAGGCACCAGTCTCATGAGGAGGGTGAGTGGGGCATGCATGTGAAGCTTTCACATAAGGGGGGGTGCTCATGTGGGTTGCTCAGCCTGACCAGTAACCTCTGCCTCTCGTTTTCTGTAAATGTCTTGTTGAAGTGTTCACTGTTCTCTGAACATCAGGCTAGTATGTGCCCATGAGAGCCCATAAACACAGGAGGTATACAGGAACTGGAACCACAAAAAGCCAGTTAGAGGAGTGCATGCATTCAAACATATTTCCATTCAGCATAGAAAGCCACATTCAGTTTCTGTAACAGACCCTCATACATTCTGACCTATATAGAATAAACCACATTCGGTAGCACTCTGACTCGGCACAGAGCAACGCCAATGTAATTTACGTCTTTATAGTGCTAGCAAAGCTTGAAAGGCATTTGTCTCAGGCTTTTACAGTAGTTAACAGAACATCTGTTTTCATGCACTGCACAAAAGATGTGCGGTAACCAACAATCTGAGAAATCAAGAGAGAATGAGTTTTTTCTCCACAGCAGCTCACTGAGGGTTTGTGTTGGTGAAGGTTTGAGACCACTGTGGTGAAAGTTGTTCCAACGCTTATCTTCAAAGTTGCCATCTATGGTCTTATCTGTCTAAACACCCACATAGTCTGAATGAATTTAAAGAGTGGAAATGCCACAATGCATATATCCTTGAAATTACTCTATAAATAATGAAGTCTAATTTAGACTTTAAAGTGTGTCCTGCAAAGTGAACCACAATCCAATCAAATCACTGTAAATGTAGCCAAGCTCAACTATATTAACTGCCTTAAACGAAATGTTTTGTGCCATACTTGCCTACAGACTTGTCTTAAATCTGCCTTTTATAGCTCAGAACATTTGTTTTTAATCGTCTTGCAATTTTTTGAACTTGAGTAGTTCTCTTGGCAAATAATCAGGCTTCCGACCTCAACACAGTACTGAAACTGCTCTTATGAAATTGTTAAATGATATACAGCTGGATACTGATTCAGGTAAAATATCAGTTCTGATTTCACCAGATCTCAGTGCTGTATTTGACGCTGTCGATCATAAAATACTGCTTTACAGGTTGGAAAATTGGGTAGAACTTTCCAAAACAGTCCTTCATTTGGTCAGATCTTGTTTAGAAGGCCGGAGTCATTATGTTACCATTGGCAGTTATGAATCTGATAGGGCAGCTATGACATGCGGAATCCCTCAGGGTTCAGTTCTCTGACCTCTTCTGTTCTGCCCTTGGGCCAAATTAGACAGGACAACAGTGCTGATTTCCATAGTTATGCATTTGATATACAAATCACCAAATGACTACAGCCCAGTAGACCGTGTCACTGTTTGGAGCGTATAAATAACTGGATGAGCCAAAACTTCCTTCAATTAAATAAGAAAAAAGAAGAGATTATTAGAAGCTAGTATTAGAGAAGAGAGTTAGTATTAGTGAACACCTCGATTCTCTGGCTCTAAAAAGCAAAGACAAAGTTCAAAATCTTGCAGTTCTAACAGACTCAGATCTGACCTTCACATGACCTTAACAAAGCAAATCACCAAAACAACCTTCGATCATCTTGAAATTAAAACCAGAATGAAGGGTTTGGTGTCCCAAAAAGACTAAGAGAAGCTCATCCATGCCTTTATCCCCAGCAAGGTGGACTACTGTAATAGTCTCTTAACTTGGCTTCCCAAAAAAACCTTTACACAGACACAACTCATTCAGAATGCAGCTGCTAGAGCTTTAACCAGAACTAAGAGAGCAGAGCACATTAATCTAATCTAAAATCTTTACACTGGCTTACAGAATGGATCTGAAAGTGCTGCTACTAGTCTATAAATCACTGAACAGTTTAGGCCCAGATTACATCTCTGATATGTTTAAACAATATAAACCAAGCAGGTCTCTTGGATCACTGGACACAGGTTAGATAGTAGAGTCCAGACTAAACATCGCGAAGCAGCATTTAACAGTTATGCTGCATACAACTGGAACAAACTCCCAGAAGAACTTAGATGTGCCTCAAATGTAGAAATGTTTAATCCTGGTTAAGACCATTTCTCTTTTGATTGAGCTCTAAAACTTGCACTCTATTCTTACTGCACTTTACCTTTAACAAGCTCTTTTTAATAATACAAATCTTTTGTTTTAATTCTCTTATATGTTTTTATTCTACATTACGCACTTTGTACTTCTTTTTAATTATTATTTTTTAAAGATTTTTCACTCTTAAGCACTTTGTCTATTTTTCCATTACATGGTCCTTTTGCTTTACATAAAGCACACTGAATTGTCTTTGTCTATGAAATATGCTGTATAAATAAACGTGGCTTGCTTACTGCTGGATGATGACTGTGGGTTAAAATTAAGATGCTTTAAAACTCCAGAAACGCCTCTGTTCCTGATATACTTGTGCCATCAGAACTCACACTGCTTTGCAATGTCAGTGTCATAATCACCGCTGTGCTGAGATTGATCCACCACCTAAATATAAGCAGATGGGCTATAAAGTGGTAGTTGGACCTGACAGAGTGTCCACTGAGAGTACATAAACCAATCAGACACTCACTGTCCATTTTATCAGCTCCACTTACTTTGCACTTTGTAGTTCTACAGTTACAGACTGTAGTCCATCTGTTTCTCTGATACTTTGTTAGCCCCCTTTTACCCTGTTCTTCAGTGGTCAAGACCCCCATGGACCCTCAGAGAGTAGGTATTATTTGTGTGGTGGATCATTCTCAGCCCTGCAGTAACACTGACGTGTTAGTGTGCGTTGTCCTGGTAAGAGTGGATCAGGCGCAGCAGTGCTGCTGGAGGTTTTAAATACTGTGTCCACTCACTGTCCACTCTATTAGACACTCCTGCCTTGTCAGTCCACCTCGTAGATGTAAAGTCAGAGACAACAGCTCATCTGCTGCTGCACAGTTTGTGCTGGTCATCCTCTAGTCCTTCATCAATGGTCACAGGATGCTGCCCACAGGACGCTGTTGGCTGGATATTTTTGGTTGGTGGACTATTCTCAGTCCAGCAGTGACACTGAGGTGTTTAACAACTCCACCAGCACTGCTGTGACTGATCCACTCAGACTAGCACAACACACACTAACACAACACCACCACGTCAGTGTTACTGCAGTGCTGAGAATGATCAACCACCCAAATAGTACCTGCTCTGTGAAGGGTCCATGGGGGTCCTGACCACTGAAGAACAGAGTAAAAGGGGGGGCTAACAAAGTATCAGAGAAACAGACGGACTACAGTCTGTAATTGTAGAACTATAAAGTGCTCCTATACAGTAAGTGGAGCTGATAAAATGGACAGTGAGTGTAGAAACAAGGAGGTGGTCAGAATGTTATGCCTGATCGCTGTATGGGGAAAAAAAAGATGACTGTTTTTCAGGATGAGCAATATTTACTTAAAACATTCTACAGGAGTTAGTTAATGCAGGAAAATGGTATAAAAATGAAACCAAGCTGAATGGATCTCTGAGTGAACACTGTCAGTCCAGTAATGAGGTGGAAGCTGCATCAAACCCAGGCAATCATCACCCATCAAAATTCATCATCCGAGCAAGATGTTGTCTGAGGGAAACCACTGACAGACCAGCGACTCTGAAGGAGCAAAAGTGCACCAGCCCACTATATGAAGAACTACACAACTAACCAGGGTAGCATAAAAAAGCCATTACTAAAGAAAGGTTGCAAAAGAAGCTTATTTTTATATAGACTAGTATAGATTTGATATATTTTTATATAACAGTTGACTGACTGGCTAATTTATTATACAAAGTCAAATGTTTAGCCTAACTTTAAAGGGCAAGTTCAAAACTAACCAAGAACTGTTCACAGTGGTGGTGATAGGAACCAGATGTCTGAAGAGTTTAATGCCCTGAAAAGCTTTCTTGCAGGAAGTTATTATATGAAATGGTTATGAATATGATGCCTGATACTGTATCACTATAGTGTTGAGGTAAGATCTGGATATAAATCATATTTTTTACATTTGTCCTTGGTGGAGAGGTATATGCAGAGCAAAACAGTCCCAATCTTTTCAGATTTACCAGGATTTTACTGTTATTAGTATTACATCTAAAAACTCAGAAGATCCATGTAAATGACAAATAAATTGGCTATATTTGCATTGTAGACATAATGACCCCTGATTCTTATCCCCACCACTGTAGCCTCAAGCATCTAATAGTATCTCCTGAAACGTATCACACTAATAATGCTGACTGCACTGATGAACAGTGAAAATCATGATACCAATGAATCCGTCATTATAATAATCATTTATATACAAATGAAGATTTGAGTTTTAGCAAGTTTTTCTGTGAGGAATCTGACGAGTGTAAAGCAGTTTGAGAGGCCAGTAAGGTAAGAATCTGGGTGACTATCTATTCATGTGTGTCTAATAGGTGTGTCAATCGTCATCATACTGTACACAGTCTCAGAGGAAAAAGAATGAAACAGTTCCTGTCCAACTAGATTTCAGAAATGCAAACAGGTCCACCCTTCGTTCCAGAACAAACACTTTAAACATTATTTGATAAACAAAGTTAAAGCAAATGTGTCAGAATCCTTCTTCCTTCTGACCAGCCTGACATACAAACTCCTCACAGAGAGGTAAGTGACACAGAGCTTACTAACTTCACTAAAGGCTTCACTAATAAATCAGTTACAATGATGAAGATGAATGTATACATGCACAGAACTGTTTGGTCATTGGTGATAATAATTAATGTGAGTCCAGTTGATTTTGATCTATGACATGCAGGTTATTTGGTGTATTAGGTCAATATGCAGATAAGCAGATGTCTGTGGTGTAGTGTGAGTTAAACTTAATGGCGTTTCACTGTAGAAACAGATTCTTACACTTTAATCCTGATACTGCAGTGTGGAAGAGAGGAAATAAATAAAGGCTGAATTTAATTTGACTGACAGGTTCATCCTCCAACACCATGAAGGAGGAGACACAAACTCTATTCGACAGATGGAGATAAGGACATATTGTTTTAAGTAGAGGGCTGGTCTGCTGTGCTGCATACAAGTAGATGAAAGAATGAAGAAATCCTGACTGATTTGTCAGCATTACTGAGCTTTTTGTCAGGATTTCTTCATGCTGGTCATCGTTGGACAGGTTTGGCTAACAGGTGTCCTTGCTGAGTGACCTGGTAGGAGCTGAGCAGAGCTCAGTGAAGTGAAGGTAAGTGGAAGTTTTATAATCAAATCATGGAATGACTCCTTTTGTCTGACTTTAACAATCATGTGCTGGAATTATTTAGTCACAGTTAATGTTAATATCAGTCTCTCCTAAGAATGATCAGATTATCATTAGTACAGATTATATAACCTACATGTCCAGTGATTCTATACAGAGTGTTGTTTCTGTTGTTCTGAGTGAAAATAGTCTCAGATTAGTGTAGAAACAGAAGTTTCGGAGTGGAAGACATCAGACGAAGGTTTGTTATACTGTGAGTGACGCTGTGATGCTACGTCACCATGTAGGAGGAGACTCGCTGCATGTTTATCGCCATTTCGAAGAAGCGCAGTCAGTCATCGGTCGGAGCTCAGAGCTGATCTGCTGGACTGAACATACTTTCAGTTCATAAAGAATGAAAAGACTGCTGACAAACTGCTGCTGGAAATGCCTGCAGTTCCTGGACACTGTCTGATGGATGTGGCTGACTGGCTGCTCTTGTTGTCTAAACTGAAGGGTGACGGAGCTGCGAGGAGGTCGACGAAGGACGGTAGGACAACACATTCACTCAGATTAAAGAATGAAGATTAGAGACTAAAGAATAAAGAATGAGCAGCTCATCATTTTACTGAGATTATATACATTTATACTGATTTATTTACAGTATTATTGTACTACAGAGTACAGATTCACTTTAAAATGGCATTTCAGATTACAGTTCAAATGATAATTAAGCAGGAAGGAACTCCAGTTGGTGTCCTTTAGGAAGGAAAACTGAGCTGGGAAAGTAAAACTGACTTTATTACTGAAGACTCAGTGCAGGTTATTTCATTAGGGAGTGAAGGTTGTTTGATGTGAGTATTGATGGATTATTAGTTGTTTATCAGGGTATTTTAGTGACTGTTGTGTTTAATGCTGTGCTCTATTGGAGGAAAGGCAGAAACAGGATGAATAAACTGATTGAAAGAGTAGATGAAGCTGTTACAGTAACTCCAGATATTCTGGAGCTCATTCTGGAGAGCAATTAAGAAACTGCAGGATGTCTAGAAGTTAGAAAAATATCCACTGTACAGTGACTGAAGTCCTTTAGTCCAACAGCAGCCAATCCTTTAATTAGTTGCTTGAGTATTTATCTATTTATTGACTTATTTGGGGTGCTTTTCTACTGATAATCATGTTATGAAAAGTCAGGTTACTGTCTGTCTGTACTGTATTTTGTGTTATAAGTCTAGTGTAAAATGCCATATGAGTTAATAATGAAATATAAACTTGATAATGAACTGATCATAAATCTGTAAATCAATGTGTAAATCAAAAGTAATGAAGAGAAAAATAAAATAAATAAAATGTGCTGAGAGTGAGGGAGGAGGGAGAAGCTAAATCAACCAGCTGGTAAAGTTCTGTGATAAAGAGACGCAGCCTGTTCAAGGACAGGGCACACATTTCCAGAAATGACTGAACTGTAGTTTAGTGGGGCAAGTTGTTCATTTTTTTCAAGTCTATAAAGGACAAAGAGTTTCTAACTTTAAGGCTTTAACACATTATTATAGTGTATATTGTGTTGCATGCAGTGTAAATAGTGTTTACTGGATGCTGCTCATGCTGCTAATCTGCTCCTGCACTGCTTTGACTGATAATTATTAAAATGGACAAACGCGTGATTTAAGGCAGAACTGAAAGAGTTATATAGGTCACTTGAAAAGCTGAATGGAGCAGAAGGTAATGTCTCTAAACAGCAGATGGCGATGTTGTTCATGTAATGAATAGCACAGCAGTCAACGCCCACAGTAATAACACAGGGGGTTATTTCTCCAAGCAGGACTTCCCAGTAAGATCAGTAATTTAAGCCGAAGTTGACGATTTTCCACTACGAATGTTCATCAGCTCTTCTTAGTCTGGAAAGGCTATTTTTGGGCTAAGCTAAAAGGCTGTCCTGCTTCATGAAACACCCCCAGATCTCTGTCAGCTAAACAAAACAAATAAAGGTCTAACATGACGGATATCAACTATATATGCTTCTTACTTCTTCAGAGAAGTCTCTGAGTGCTCTAGTAATTACAGCTTTATTAAGGTTATTCTGAAGATTTTGGTAGTTGTAGAATGACTATAATTATTTGACATTAGATTATTTCTGCAGCATTAAATAGGCAGATGTGTTTAGGCTTGACTCTGTGAACTAAATACTCTGGACACACCCTGAAATTTGAGAGGCTGAGCTTCAGGCTGAAACCTGAAGTTGGTTTATTGTCGATGCTTGCCAGTAGATCTAGTTTCTTGATGATCTTACTTCTTTCTGTTTCATTCTTACTTTTCCAAGCCAACTTTAACGTTTCTAGTCTAAATATTTAAAGGAGTGCAGGTTTTTTGTGTCCAGTGAGTGTCCAGAGAGTTTCCAGTGAGTCAAAGCTACCCACAGTGCCAATGAGTCATTTACATAGTTAAAAAACCAAAACAAAGCAGGTTGGGGCAAGCAGCACCACCATCACACATACCGTCTGCTTATAAAGTGAAATAACCACTACAGTTTGCTCCTTTACAGGTACTAGACCTGTGTTTCATCTCTCACCATGTGTGTGTCAGTAAAGGTAGGATCATCATTAAACAAGCCTAACATAATCACAAGTCTATAAGAATTAAAGATTTATTATCCATAACGGGAAAGCTCAATCTGTTTTGGTCTGTATTAATAGTTATTATTATTTTAGTATTTTATGATGAGTATCCTTCTTCTGATTATTCTTCTTATTGTTATTATTATTAATAATAGTTCATTAATAATACGTTAACTTTGATCTGTAATATTTAATGATAGACCTTCTTTACATATATGTATGTATAAGTTAATGTTGGGTAGTTTTACCTGAAATAGCCTTAAAATCTCTGTTATTTTATGGAAAGCCCCTCATGTATCTTATAACCAACTCATTCAGTCACTCACTCACTCCAACTTTTTCTCTCATACCAGAACTCAGGACATCAGCCAATACTGTGCACCAATCAGATATTCCTTCTCTCTCAATTTAAAATCTGTATACCTTAGATAATGTGCCGTTGTAATTGAAAAGGTCATTCCAAAACATATTTATCTGAAAAAATTTGATTTTTTGAAAATGAGGCACACTGGACAAGAACTTCATAATGAACCATATTATTCTAATTTGTTTTAGGGCTACCAAGTCAAACTGATCAATGTAAGCATCCTAACTACAACCTTGTTACTTCAAAAGCAATTTAAAGTCTGCCAACATAAATTCTTAAGCTTATTTTAAATTAGTAAAGTGTAAAGGTCTGAATTAGTTATTTGCTGATGAAACTGATGTGAGGTACAAAAGAATCAGAAAGGTCTTGCTGCACAGGGCTTTTATTCTGACATCATACTTTGTTAAGTACGTTTGTTAAGTTAAGAGGGGCTTTTATTTTGACACACTGTAGCCCTTTATGTAGACTTTTAAAGCTTGCAAAGAAACACCTACTTTGATCTATTTACACTTATTTTATTTTGTGCTAAAGTATCGGTGGCGAAAGGTCAGTCCAGTGTACTGGATGGATGCATCACTAGTTTAGCAGACTGAAAATTCTCCAGAAGGGGGCGCTTTTAGCAGTCAAATAGCTTTTAGTGCTTCATAAGCGCTGAGCTTCACATCACCAGCTGTGTGTGTCCTCGATTAAAATACAGAAAAGTACAGAGCGGCTTTAGTAAATTCATCATCAGGGTCTGTCTCACAAAGCAAGTTCAGCTGAGATGGGATTCCTGACTTTACAGCTTCACAAAATCTAACAAACAGAGTGGCAGTTAATTCGTAACCACTTCCTCTAACCACGTTTTAGACTAATCCTTGTGCACATCACACCCATAAAATGTGGCATTTATAATGAACCGCTAATCATGTGAAACACAATAATGAGTCAAAACGAATATTTCTTAAAGAGGAATAAAGAAATCACAGCACAAATACGTAGATATTAAAGTGGACACTGCCACCATGTTGGTGATTAGTGGAGTAATAATTTCTGTTCTTTATAATTATGTAGTATCATTTGTTTCCTCTGCTAAAAAAAAATCATATTACTGATGCCACAAAAAATAAGTGACCAGAACTGTCCACCTCCACAAGCCCCTGATTAATCTCCAGCTCAGTGCTGATTTGTCCAAAAGCCGTTCATGATGTGAAATCCAGGGACCGCATTACTGAGACTTCCTATCTTTTTTCTTAATTTAAGATCTGACAGGTCAAGTTAAGATTTTTCATATATTTATATTACAGAAGCAAATCTTACTTGATTTGGGAATTTTATCTTACAGCATCTTATCTCAGGTTAAGAAGACTTATGGCTGTTACCTAGCAACAGACCCTACGTGCACGTAACCACGTTATCAAAATAATCAAGCTAGTTAGGCAGGCGGCTAAAGTCAGCTACTGTTACTGAAGGACAAAAAAGGTCAAACAAAACTAAAGTGTGTTGTGCTGTTTATAGGCTTATATTAACTTTATAAGCAGGAATTCAGCTTGGTGAGACAGACAGTGTTCAAGACAGTAAATAACAAAACCAAAATGCTGAGTACAAAATACTGAAATGCCAGTTTATAGTTGTTCAGAATGAAATGTTTTCATGAAATTCATACCCTAAACAAGGAACACAGCACAAATACACAAATACAGTTAATGCTTGTGGCTAGTTTTAAACAGCTAGCAGGTTGAATACTGAGGAAAAGAAGGCAGTAATGGGCTAAAAATGTAAAATATAATTAAAGAGGATATTCTGATGCTGAAATACAGAGTTACGTCCTGATAGGAGAGTACACCACTGGCTCAGTCTGGTCTTGAACTTCTGTCCCTCCAGCTCTGTTTACCTGTAAACACAGCAGAACGTTTCAGTAAAAACACATGGACTGCAGGATAAAACTGTTCAGACATGCATCTGAGAACACACTGAACATCTGGAAAATAAACAAGAAAGTTTTAGAATTTTGAAAACATTAAAACAAAGCAATGCAAAATAAAGAGAAACATTTTTAGATTTCTAATTTAAGAGGTACTACCCAAATTTAAGCAAATCTGTGACTCGAGGCTTTTTTTGTAAATCTTGTCTCGTGTTCATGTGACTCTCAGGTGGATTTGATCTACTGATCAGAGGCTTTTGCACAAACTTGTGTAGTTCATACAGATCAAGTTCACACTGTCATTAAGACAAAAGAGGGACCAAATATTAAGATATTCTGAAATGTTGGTGGCTCTCCTTTACGCTGTGTGAAAGTTTCATGGTGAATGGACTAATAGAAGTTAGAGGAAAATCTCTTTGAATTAAATTTGTAATAAAGTTGATATTTTAGAAACAGCTCATTTAAAGAGACCTGATCTCACTCCAGTCCAGCAGATGACTCTAATGTTCAGGACTGAAGTGCAATAGATTAAACACAAATATTCACATTTCATAATAAAGTGTATAATTTACTCTATTTATTAAATCTGTAGTAAACTCACCTCATGAGCTTCATTTGAACTGTGAGGTTTAGTTTTCACTTCAGCATAATTCAGCTCAGCGTCTTCACAAGCTGCAGACAAAAGACAGGACAGTATATTGTGCTATGTATAAAACAAAATAGCAAACAAACAAAAAACTAATAATGATAATAAAATAATGAAAGACAACTGATGTTGTAAAACCAGCTGTATCTCTTGCCTTGTTGCTTTGTCTTCTTTTTCCAGATCCACACAAATAAAATTGATAGAGCAACAATCAGACCAACAGGTGTCAGAACAGCAGCCAGTGATTTGGAGGGATCTCTAGGACCTTTCGTACCTGAGACTGTTAAAAAAGCATTTGCTGCAGTAAATTAGTCAAATAAGTAAACAATACTTTTACATTTACTTCAGGAAATGGCAAAGACAAACATTTCTGTGTTAAATCTCAGTAATTAGCAGGTGGCTCTGCATCAGTAGAGCATCAGAGAAACTAGTGAAGTTTTCTTAGTTGCTTCTTTTTGTTTGACAAAAATATTTACCTTTCACTGAGCTTTGTGCTTTTATTACCTACCTGACTTACAGCAGATGTTTGTAATGTCGAGCTGGGTTGTCTGAGTGCTGACTGGATTAGCAGCTACACAGGTGTAAGTAGAACAGTCTGGGTTGGTTTTATTCAGAGGAAGATAAAGACGTTCACTGGAATCTGAGCTGCTGATGCTGGAGATTCTCTCTTTCTCTTCATACCAGGACAAACTCACATCCTTCCCATTCTCCACAGAGCACAGAGGAGAACACGACTCTCTGAGAGTCACTGAGCGCTTTTCAGCTTGATTTCTTATGACTGGCTTTAATACTGGAGCTACAAAATACAGAATAAAACAATAAAACAGATAAGAGACATTGAAACATTATATACAACACTATAACCACCACCAACAGTATAAATATGCAAAAATACTATAAATTATAGTTCAAACATGTCAAATCACTGACATTTGTTTGGCCTGTTTGGCTGCTAGAGAAGGTTCCATGTCTGATTTTATGCTGTAATTGTTGTTTGCCAAACTCATAAACAGCACATGTGGGCTGTGTGTTAAATCTCTAGTCATTATACACGGACTTATAACGGCCTCTGATCAACTTCTTTTGTTTATGTATGAGATCACATCTTTCAGCATAACACTCCATATTGTGTTCGGTGATGTATGTATAACAACAGGTATATAGTTTTGGTAGATCTTCCATATTATTTTATAATATTTGGAAACAAAACACAAAAATGAGCCTGTATAATAAACCCTATAATAATCTATAAACCATATATACATTTTTTCTTTTGTGTTTAAATTTTTACATTTGGTCTATATGTTCTCTGAATTTGCCAGTAAAAATCTTCCTCAATCATGTTTACATCTGGTCTTTTGGTCACATAGCATGACTGACAAAAAATAGAAACATGTAGATCTGACTGTGAATAAAAGTGGAGCTAATTAATAAAAAAAACAAAAACTGGTAACACTTTATTTTGCATTCACCGTAGATGCTCACTTGGTCTTCAAGGTTTAGGAAACCTTAAATGTTAAGAATTGTAAATCTCAATATGATGTTAAATACTGCTAAAATACGTTCTATAAACCAAGCAAAACACTTTATTCATAATAACAATAAAATAAATCCCTTTACAAATATGTTTTCATAACTGCTGCATCACATGGTTACTCTCTCTCGCCCTCTGAGTGAGGACAGGTGCGTTAAATATCTAATTCAATTTTTCATTTCTTTCAGACTTTAGCTACAGTGTGACATTACCTGAGAGAAACTTTTAACTGTTGTAATTTCCACAGACCAGCACAACCTCATGACATCATCACAATGCAACAATACTAGTAGAGGTAATTCTGCATATCAACCATGTTTTTGATAATAAACAGACCCTTTTTCTGAAATTATTTCAAGCCATACATATCCAACAGACAGGCTTCCCTCTAACATAAAACTAAATATCTATTAAATGCAACTGTAAATGTAACAGAATCAAGAAAATCAAACCCTAAAACTAAATCTAATCCTAACCTGAACTTTAACACCAAGCCTAAACCTAATATTAACCCTGACACTGCTGATAATCAATTCATTTTAACCACACAGTTTGCAAACAATTTGAGTGTCTACAGATGATATAAGAGGGGAAAATCAAAATAAAGTATAGGAGGTAAATATTAAAACACAGAGGACAACCAGAATAAAAATCATTCAAATCTGTATCATTAGATGTTCATCCAAGATTTAACTCTGAACAAAATCTCATCACCCTAGACCCCATGTGCTCCAACTCTCCTACCCCAATAACAGTCTATGGGACAGCAGTTACACCTCAATTCTACACACTTCTGTGCAGCTCCACACCAGCCATATCACCCAAATGCATTTCAGCTGCAGTTCCAAAACCGGAAACTGAGTCCAAGTCTTAATGAACTTGCAGCAAAGTATAGATGCAAGGTCTCTAGTTCAAGCAGGTCAATATGTAGGTTTAAAAGGCTGAGCACCTGGAGACATTTACATGTAATAAGTCAAGTTCTACTACAAGTGGCTGTATTTTACTGTTGAAGTCTTTGCATATTTTTGAATAAACAAGAGCCATAAGTTTGGGTTACAGCACAACATTAATTAAAAATAAAATAACAGTTTTTTCTCTGGCCCACAGATTTCATGAGATTTTTAATTTGGCCCTTGTACTGGTTGATTGACACCCGTGCCCTAGACCAACCAGAACACGTTCTTTAGAATATTTCTTTATCATGCTAAACTTTGTTGGCAGAAGTGAACTGGTTTATGACTGATGTAGTTCACGCTGTTGGTCTTCAGGCTGAGCCCAGTTCTGCTTATTCATGTTCTGCCTTTTTCTACAGCAACTATAAAAATGGTAAATGTAATATTTACTCACCATAGACATCAACACTGAAACTCCAGACTGAGGATATTCCAGTAATGATGTGTAGTTTATAAACTCCAGAATCTTCTCTGCTGATGTTCCTGATGGTTAAAGATCCACTGGTTCTGTTCAGCTGCAGTCTGTCTCTGAATCTCTCACTGTAATAGTCTGTAATAATCTCTCCTCTAATGATCAGACTATTCACTATCTTTATATCTGTATTCTCAGATCTATAGAACCACAGTATGTGAGCATCACTCTGAACTCCAGTTAATCCAGTATGGATGGTCACAGTGTTTCCCTCCAGCTCCTGCAGTCTGACAACCTCTTCTCCAGCTGAGCACAGCAGACCTGGAACAGTGTAAGTAGATAATATTAGTCTAAAGACTCACATACAGAAGATATTTACTATCAGTTCATTTCTGAATCCACTACCTCAGATCATATCTCAGATAACGTCTAATGCCTGTATAAATGCCTTTTCTGCAACATGACAATGTAATTTTATCTACATTTAGTGCTGCCACTCCAGGCTATTCACTGTGATCTTTTATTACAACTGTTCCATTGTGTAAAAAATCCAGCATTTAAGCTTTTGTTCAGTTCTGAGCTAATTTTCACTTCATATTCAAAATACTGACACATTTGCAAAGCCTTTGTCACATCAAGTACTACTTAATAACTCCATACTGTGACAGAGCTCATTCCTTACTGAAGCCAGCAAAGCAGCTACAGACTCAACTACTGACTGAGTAACTACACTTCAGTTCAGCTCTCGTTTACCTGATCCTGCTGTTCTATTCTTCATCCTTTCTTCATTCTACACACACACACTGATCTCACTACTGCTTAAAGCTTCATCCAGCACACTTTATTACAGATCCATCATTAATGTGACTGTATTTCACACTGATAGATCATCATCTAATACAGATACACCAACTTTCTGCTCAGCTCTACTGTATAAACACATCAACACTCACATCACACTGTTTTCTATTAAACCCAGAGCAGTAACTGTAAAGACGATCTCTGTCAGTGATCAGACCGGACTGACCGCTCTGTCAGTCCAGAGCTCCTCGTGTTCCTGGAATAGTTTGAGGAAAACAGACTTACAGTAAAGCAGGAGAAGCAGAGCTGGATGAATCCTGTATTCTGAGAACATCTTAACCAGCCATTCTAATCAACCAGCTTCATCTACTAACTCTTCAACTCCATCGTCAGTTTCTTCTCAGATTCATAGAAAACAAAAGAAATACGGAGCTGCTGTGCTCTAGGGGCTGGGCTAGGCTGGGCATGCCCATCATGCATTGCGGTAAAAGCTGACATGGAGTGCCTCTTAGTCCAAAGTCAGCTGGTTTTTAAACGATGTTAGTGAAGATTTGAACTGATAATAAACAGTCAGTATTAAATACAGATTTACTTCTACCTTTCTCTTTTATAAAAGCACTGACAGTAGAGCTAGATCACAGTGATGGGTTACAAATGATCTCAATCAAATCAATCAAATTGATCTGTTTTATATTACAAGTTGATATTTTTATATTTATGATATGTAAAACTGTCCATGCAGTATGTAAAAACGCTAAACAACATAATAAATACAAATAAAGTTATATATAAAGTTAGAAGAAAACAAGAACACAGGTTTTGTTCCCGACTTCTTGCTGATCTCCAGTCATTGTATGGACTTATTCAATCCCATCATCATCACCTGACCTAATGTAATGAAGGATTGATCAGCTGAAGCAGGTGTTGGATGGTAACTGTAAATACTGGACTTCCTTCAGAGGAGATTTAGAAATAGTTTTAAAAAAAATTCCTAAAATGAAGGTTCTTCAAAGGTTCTTTAAGAAAGGGAATGTTTCTATTTAGATCCATGAGCTCTATATGGAATCAGTTCATGCGTAAAATGTTCTTTCAGATTTCAGATTGATTAAAAGTGTGTTGTACATGGTTCTATAAAGAATATTTTTGAAAACAGTTCTATATAGCACCAAAAATGGTTCTTCTATTGTTATGATAAAGCTTGGAACACTAGAACCACACCCACTGATGCTATATAGAACCATTTCACATTCTCCATCAATCTGGAGAACATGCCACCATGAAAAGAACCATATAAGCCTGAAATGGTTTGATATAGAATTTATGGTTGTAAATAGATCTGTTCCCTTTATTAAAGACCCGTCTTTTTTAAATAGCTGAAGAAGCAAGAATGGCTGTGAGTGGCACAGCTGCCTGTATCTGTGGCTGCAGTTACTGAGAGCAACCCTGAGGTTGTTTTCAGCACGTGTTCAGTCAAACTCAGGCAGTCATATTATTTCATGCTGAAGGCATTGCCGGAATACATTGGAGGCTCTGTATAAAGGAGAACCTTTGTTTAGCTGGTTATTTCTTTTTTTCTCACACTCTCACAAGGTATATTCCAATACAGACTGAAAAAGTGGAATATACAAAATGTTCCCTCAGCTAATAACAACTAAAACAATCCTAGATGAGATGAAAGTAGATCATCTGTAATGTATATCTGAAATATATCCTACTATACTTAAAATTATAACGTCACTTTCATTGCCCTGGTGTAAGGGTTCTAGATACACTGAGGCCTAATTTTAAGCTGAAACCCACCACTTCCGTTTGAATGTGTGAGTCGGGGGGGGGGGGGAGAGAGGGGGGCTACTGACTGCTGCCACCATGACTAAAGTGCACAAACCACAGACAAACGTTGCTAACCAAAAATTAAAGAGCATTCATTTAATTTCCAGTCAAAACAATTGATTTTTCATCATTATTTTTCAGGAAATAATTCTGAGGATATTAGATATAAGATGATTCCTTTGCAAGAAGTAAGACCCACTCAGAACCTGCAGCTCTTCATTTGGGCATTCAAATTAACCATCATTATCAGTGACTTATGACAACACTATCATGTGATTAGGGAGACGCCTGCAACTGACCTGAAACAAAATATACATATATGTAAAACCTAAGTATACACTGATCACTAGAGCTGCTGTGGTGAATTTCACCGAAGCCTGCATTATACAATCACATGCATTATACATCATCACGTGCTTCAGTGATCTCATAATCTGATTCTCTGAGAACCATGATGGAAAATGAACATTGTGTGGTTTGATTATTTATCCATCATCACTTATTCATCTGTTGTTCTTTCTACAGTGTGAGTTCAGCCGTCTGACATATGAAGGAGGTGAGTGAGCTACAAAACCAATATAGAAAAAGAAATATATTCAGTCTGTAAACAAGAGCTGCATTCACATGAACCTACTCCCTTAAAATCATTCTGTAAATAAAACTAGTCTGTATTCTCTTAAAAGTGATAAATAAATGCAGCATTTGTATACTTCTATTTATTTCTTTTGTCACCACTGAAATATTTATTTATACTGTTTTTGTGATTAGTTCTTATATGTATAGTCATTTTAGTTGCACATCATTTTGAATATGACTACACGTAGTGAGGGTGGTGTTACCTTACTGTTCATTGTTTTATTTGCAGGGCAGTAATCAGTTGCATTTAATCCTCCAGCACAACTCAGAAAAAATATTAAAGCTTCTTCAGCTGTTCAACTGTTTAATTCCTTTTTTTTTAACTGCTGTCAGATATTCTACTTCTCCACTTTGTGGTCTGGCTGTTGTCATCAGCTTCAGGGAAGCACCACAAACAACACAACAGACTCAGCAAGTGAAAAAAGCAGAAATAAACAGCTGAATAGAGGTTCTCAGGTTCTCAGATAAAGTGTCATGTTGTCAGAGGATCGTTCGACTTAAGAGAAGTCCTGAACAACACACCAATGTGTGCTACAACTGTCTATTGCATGTTTATTGTAAAAGGGTCAAAATGATAATAATGATATATTTTGAAATAAAAGCGTTTTGAAAAAGGTTTAAGTAGATTTTCTTTGTGTCTCAGTGAGCACGATCAGCAGTCCTCTAGATGTCCACACAGTTACTCACCTCCACATGATTCACTTCACAGTGAGATAATGAACCTCCGAGAATAAACAACAAAGGGCATATAAACAATAACATACAAAAACAGCTTTGATCAAACAAGAAACTGATAAGCCACTCACGGACCCTACACTGTTTATTGATGTAATATTAGAACTATTCATTGAACATGTAAAGACATTCAGGGTTTATTTCTGTTTCTGGCTCAGCGTCTCTTACTGCACTGTGTTCATCAAAACTCAAACAGACTCAATGTTTACATTACGTCTTATTTTCAACCAATTGTACACCACTGCAGTAGTGTTTAAGTAGATGGAACATTTTATAGAGTCCTTATATGAAAGTCTTTTTTACTCTTGGGAACGCCACCGAGTTATTTCCAGTCAAACAAGATCAGATTGTCTCTTTTAATGGGGAGAGAGCTACAAAATCGAAACACACATTATTGTTTCAAAATACATTTTTCAATGGCAAAATCTGCTTAATGGACAGTATTAATGTACATGTACATTATTTGAGCCAAATAATGGCTGGGGGTGGGGTGGGTGTGTGAGGGGAACTTCCTGCTCACAGCTTTACCAGCAAGTTTATTTTTATTGAAGGGCGGGACTTTCCCACAAACAAATGCCACGTTGATCACGTTAAGCTTTCCCATTCACTTAAAATTCATAATGTGTTTGGCTTTTTGTTCTCTGGAGGAAGCATGATATTTAAACCAGCTCAAGAAAGAAAACTGACTTTAGGTCTGAAACAGTAAAGCCAGAATCAGTGAAACACACAAGAGCAGTGAACAGGTTCAGTTTACTTTGTGGTAAATGTACCATGCTGTCAGTCTGGAATATTCCTGCCCTTATTTTCTTAGGTATGGTGTATGAACTGAATTCTGACCTTCTTTAGAAATTCTTTATCTGTCCATCTTCTCAGTGCACTGTAATGGTTAAGACATTAGTGCTGCTTCATTTTGAAAGAACAAGTCAGAATAAGCCAAAATACTGTCTTCAAATCTTCTTAATTGGGTTGTTTGTGACAGCAGACTGCAATGACTTCATCCAGCTCCACAGGAGATTATGATAAAATCTTTCTTAAAATCAGTCCAGACTGAATCCTGACTGAAACGTTAAAGAGCTTAAACATTTCCAGCTTCCTTGAAGACATTCCTTAAGAATATTCCTTATTTTTAACATCTACAAGATGATAAAGGTGAAAATGAAATAAAATAATATTACACATGGAATTGCAGTGACCAAAAGCGTTAAATAAGTCAAAATAACTTCTATTTTAGATTCTTCACTCTGCTTCTCCCCCTCTCTGTAAACACTTTGTGTGATGTTGTGCACATCCTGTATGAGCTGGTGTTTCTCATGTAGCTGTGGTTGGGGAAATGCTAATGCTAGCCACAAACATTTAAATTAGCCTGACCATCATGTCTTGTTCTCAGTGCAGTTGGTCAGTGTGTGTCAACACCCAAGTTCTCAATAAAAGATGACAGCAATTTCACATCTGTGAAAACCAATGCGCGCTCTCTCTCTCTCTCTCTCTCTCTCTCTCTCTCTCTCTCTCTCTCTCACACACACACACACACCCACACACACATGCATGCAGTCGCATGTAAAGGTTTAGACCCTTGTTAAATGATGTTTTGTTGATTTTCTAAATAAAAGATGTTAACACACCCTCCACAGAGATCACACTTAATTATGATATTTTTCTGCACAATTTCTGTACAAAATATTTAGAAAAAAATGATAAAATATGTGTGCCATGACTTTTTCACAATCCACATGTTTATTAAAATCAGTGGATAAACAGTAATTGTGCTTTAAAGTGCAGAAATGTATTCGGGGTACCCACAAAAACTGCATATGACTATGCGTGTGTCTGTGTGTGTGGAGTTTTGGTGTTTAGGTCTCTCTGAAAGATGAGACTTTTTAATGCTGTTTATCTGAAGCGGGAAGGTTTGTGGTCTACCAGCTCTTGCACAGTTGTTTGGGTCCCATTTTCTCAGCTTGTTTTCAGCATTGTTTTTATTCATTTATGTTCATTAGATTCCCCCCTCCAACCATTATTATAATACCACTTCCTATGTGACTAATTGTGAAAGAGCTTGTCTTTCAGTTCTCATCATCACACACTGAACTCCCATCACATGAATGAGTGAACAGTGATGAGCTCTGAACCTGCATCAGTTACAGCTTTAAGGTTTTAATGTTATCAGATCATCATGTTATCACAGTGGTGATCTTTATCCTCTGATAACAGTCATGTTAAATAAAGATGCATGTTTGAGAGTTGAGACTCCATCACTCAAGATGAGCTACCACACAGTGTTACATACAGTTTTGTTTATATTACAGCACTCAGGGTTCACTTGGTTTAAAAGGGTTACAGCTCTAATACTCCAAAACTATTTACGAACTGTGGATGATTATCCTTTGAAAGAACAGTTAGACAGAATAAAACAAAAAAGCTGGAGGTGTTTCTCCACCAGACGTCCCTCATCAAGTGACTGCCTTCTTTTAGTGAATGAAATACAAGCTGTGAGCTGATTTATATGTCTGTTCCTTCGGCTCTGCAGAACAAGAAGCAAAACTAATGATAACCAGATGTTATATTAACAAAACAGTTAATCTGATGCTTGTGATGTTACAGGCAACACAGTGTGTCAGCAACAGCAAACCATCCTGGAGAAAGACTGTTATGAATCAGCAACACAGTAACTGAATAATATCGATGAACTGACTGGGACAAGAGCGCTTTATACAGACAATGTGCACTGATATACAGCAGCTTTACCCATTACAGTTTAAAATGTCTGTGTGAGTTAGCTTTATACATATATATACTTTATCATGGATGTAATGACACATGACATTAAATGAAGTGAAAGGAGGAAATTTAATGTGAAAACATTAAATATAAATACATATTCACTTAAATGATATGAAATACTAAGGACAGTTAGTAGTTTAGTGAAAGTGTAAAGAAGCAGAGAATCTGTCTATAAAGACCACATTTACACACAAAGAACCACAGACATGCTCTCGCGTAGCTGTACTACTGAACAAAGCTCACCACTGTACAGATCAGTGTCCTGCCCCAGATACAGAAACCCACAGACTCCATTATGAGTTTCATTATTATGAATATTATTATGAGCCTATCCCAGCAGTCATCGGGCGGAAGGCAGGATACACCCTGGACAGGTCGCCAGTCCATTGCAGGACAGACAGACACAGACAGACACAGACAGTCACAAACTCATAAATCTTACAGTGATTAAAGCTCTCTACTGTATTTATAGTGGCTGTTTTGGACAAAACTGAATTTGCTTATTTTGCATATATATTGATTCTGATTAGTTTAAAGGTGGTCATCTTGTTTCCGATTTGAGCAGCCGTTTTACTTTCTCAGTGCTTGCATACTGCATAGAGAAGAAACATTAACATTATTACTTTTCTAAAATTACCCATAAGAGTGTTTGGATTTGCTAACAAATTATGGATATGAGCATTCATAAAATTCAGCATGCTGGTTTAGTTTATTTAGAGTAAAAGTTTGGGGTGTCTAGGGCTCTTTGTCAACTTATCACAAAAACTTCCTCAAGCTGAAAAATATCATAAAAGGATGAACCTGAATCAACAGTTGGTTTGTTTTCTTTCACACTTTCTTTTAATTTATTCACACGTTACCCAAGAGCCCCCACCACTTCCCTTTCACCTGTGATATGTGAAGTCATCAAATTTTTGAGTGCATTTTACAATAACATGAGCTCATAGAGTACTAGGCAACAGACGGAGACCACCATTCATTCATTTAATGTCCAAATTTGCTGTTGTTGATTTTCAGCATAAAAAAATATATTTTATATATATGTTATATATATTTATAAATTAACAGAAAATCACACAGAAGTCTTAAAAACTAAATACACTATCAATAGAGTCTCCGTTTTCTACTTATTTTCATTTGATATTCCCCTTCCTCATGCAAGTGGATTATTCCCAATAAATTATTATGTCTAATCTCCTCAGAAACATCTGAAAAATAACTTCTCGTTTTGACTGGAAATTAAATAAATGTGGGGTGATCTGACTTTTACTCTGTACTGTACCTGTACAGAATTACTGATATGATTACTGAATTGTACCACATTTCATAACAGTTTCATAACAATTTCTTTCTAATGAATAATACACCTCAACTTCAGCTGTCATTTGCTCATTCAGCCCTGGTTTATTATGAAACAGAAGAAGTGTCTGGAGAGAGATTCTCTTCTGCCCACACTGTGTTTATCCCTCATGATCCACCCTGTTTATTATAGACCTGGAGGCCTGGCTCACCCAAGGAGCTCTCCTCACAAACATATCACTGCTGTCAGAAGAAATCTCCATGTTTGTCATTTTTCAGCTTATGACATGGAAATACATCTGGTTCCACTGACTCACATTAACAGTACAGTATGGTTTTCCTCCGACAACAGCGATATACTTTATGAACTATGTGTACATACACAAACACAAACACAAACACACACATTTGCTAGTTTTCTCTCTATATACAGAATGATGTCATACCTGCTTATTTCCTGTCACCTTTTATGGTCCACACGTCGCTCTACATGCTGCTGTTGGTTGTTGTCATTGACCTTGTTGAGCACATGGACACTGCTGTAGTCAAGGCTGGATTAACTTGATCACTGTACTGTAATGATATCACACACATCACACAGTAGGTAAACAGAGCAGTGGTGAAGATAAATATGTAAAAAACAAATACACACACGACTCTCCTACAGCATATCACTGCCTAATGAAAAACAACGCACAAATCTGTGACCCCAGTTAAACAATAAGCTGGACTGTATGACTGTATGAATTAACCAACCAGTCAATATGAACGTGAAATCATCATTTACATTTGGCAGACACTCTTATCCAGAGCGACTTACAATTGGATAATTTTACACAGGTTGGTGAAGGTATTGTTAGGAGTCTTGCCCAAGGACTCTTATTGGTATAGTGTAGGGTTCTTACCCAGGCACTGTAGACTGAACCCCAGTCTACAGTGTGGAAGGCAGAGGAGTTACCCACTACACTACAAACCACCAATGTAAAATATCTGCACAAAATGGGAACAGTGCCATCTGGTGACACATTTTCAATTACCAGATTGTAGTTGTAGTAGTTATAGTGGCCATATATGTGAGCCTGTAAATACTATTGGAGAATTTAATAACTATTATTAAAAACTTACAGTGCAGCTCATAAACTTGGTGTGACTGTTTCTGATTAACTCATTTTAACAGTTTGGAAGAAGAAAACATGGAACCGGACAATCATATGTGATATTATGGATATATTGTTAAATAGATTATACAGTACCTTTTTTCGGGTGTATTAAGGAGCCTATGATGGCCACCCAGGATCTTTAGAAAGACCTGCATGGATGTCTTCAGTCCATCAGAGCAGTCAACAGGGATATTCCACTTATTGTTAGTCTGGGACAGTCTGTGGACTATGCAGCACACCAGAGGTGACTAGTTTTATTCACAAAGGGCCAGCGTGGCTGTGTGAACAAGCCTCTGTGAACAAGCTCTGTCAAGAGCATGGCCAAGGGAGCTGACCTCCCCAACGAGGTCCTAACTGATCAAAGCACAATATCTGTCACGCACCCATCATATTCAGACAAGTGTTTACCACCAACAGACTGAGAGATTAATGAAACTTTCAAACCACAATTCATAAGGTCACATACAAACATGTAAGCTGATGAATCGATCCCTGATTAGTCTGTAGGTGCTGGAAAGCCAGCTCTATTTAAAAATAAGGTTCATTACATCCTGGACCTGACAGCACATTTCCTCCAGCTCAACCATTTATCTTGTGAGAATTTGCTCTGGAACAGGAACAGCAGCAGTGGCTCTGTATCAGACTGGAACACAAAGTCCTTGTATTACTGCAAATGATGCTGACCTCCTCCTTCACTTTCTGTTAAGTAAGCTTGGTTTGGGTAATACGATTAAAATATTTAGGAATAAATAAATACATTTATCACAAAAAAGCTGAATGTAGTTCAAAGTGCTGTGCACATATGCAGTGTGGGTCTTTTTAGTATTTAAGATATATATTGATTTAATCATGAATACTAAAACAGCTCACTATAAAACATTTTGAACAGCTTGCTGTTGTGAAACTGTAAATGAATAAAATTGTTCAGGTTCATTTGCTGACTGGCACAGCAGCCAAAACCCACAATAATAACAAGCTATATGCTAAACTAAGTGAAAGAAATGAACAAAAAGTTCTGCTCCATTAACTACATCTTCCTTTTCTACTGAAATGAGCCACAGAAGGTCTGAGTGGTTCTCAATAGCGCTGTTTATTCTCATGATTTTGTCTCTGTTTTCCTGACTAGATTTAAAACTGGTGCTTACTTTCAGAAGGTTTCAAACTATTTGAAGCAGATCAATCTCTGCCCAAAGGTAAAAGTCAATAGTATAACAAAACTACAAGAGAAGACCAAGCTTAAAATCACAAACCATATATTTCTTTTTCTTATACCTTGCACGACTGTTTAATCTCATACATTCACATCATACATTTACTATCATGTACACAAAAGTCTGTACTGGTTATTACAAAATTAATAGAAATGTAATTTTTTATAACATTTGTAGCTTACTTGACATAGTATGATACAGAAACGGAGTAAATTATCTAAACATCAGGTCACTGTTACAAGATACTGAATAAAGCAGTCAACAAAAATCCTATGCAGGGTTACATCCTTATAGCTGAGTACACCACCAAAGTGCGCTCGTCCTCTGTCACTCCAACACTGCCTTTCTGCAAAACACAGCAGTATATTTTGATTTAAAACTCATGAGTTATTACTAATATTTATAATAAGACAGAAAATGTGGCTTCTAGCTGAAAAGCTTGAGTAATTAAGTTTAATACTTTTATGGAAATGACTGAGTCACTTCAATACTGCAACAGTTCAACTTGTCCACTTGTTCACAGTAGTGAAGTCATGGAACATTTGTTGGGCTCCAAAATGTCCTGATTCAGAACTGTGATAAGTAGAAACTACATCAAAGTGCTTTTGCACTCTGTTGTTCAAATGTGGTGAGAAAAGTGGTTTGTGCTCCAGTGTCCGTTAAACCACCCAGACTGGTTGCCACTTAATGCGTTTAAGGTTCTTTCACTACAACAAAATGTTTGGCTTGTATTTAAATGAACACCCTCCACACCCTCCAACACATGTGCAGACGCATTCAGAACTGTTTAATCAACAACAATTAATCTCATCATGCATTAAAACAATCCTCAAAGTGCTACAAAATAATGTAACTACAGCACACTTCCACATATGAAACAGAACACCAGTGCACTGCTCAGTTATTGTATTGGAGCATTTTGGTTTTACTGCAAATTAATGATGCATAGAAAAAGCCAAGAGCACATTATGCTAATATTGGGACACAAGATATTGCTTTTACAAATTTTCTCTATGATATCATTAAGAATAGATAAATATGCTGTGATAATTACAACATAAACAACCAATTCACAACATTCATTTAACTCATATTCCACTCCACATGAAGATACTAATGTTCAGTTTGCAATGCAATAGAACATACCTGATGCTATGCTTATAAAGTGTATATAATCACAGCACAGTGACTTCAAAATGGTTTAGCTATTGAATCTGTAATGCTTATAAACTTACCTTATGATCGTCGTCTGAATACGGAGATGTGCTTTTCACTTCAGCATAATTCAGCTTAACATACTGATAAACTGAACACAAAACACAGAATACATTACAGAAGTGCAGCAGACTGTATCACATACAAAATCATGAGTGACGAAAAGCAACTGATGTAGAAAAAACTAGAAAATGTATTTCTTGCCTTGCTGCTTTGACGTCTTTGTCCAGTACAGCACAAATAATATTGATAGAGCAGCAATCAGTCCAGCAGATTTCAGAAGAGCAGCCAGTGATTTGGGAAGTTCCTCAGCTTTCTTAATGGAGACTGTAATTATCAGGTGGATCTGCATCAGTAGAGCATCAGAGCAGCGAGTGAAGTTTGTGTAACCAACTCTGACATAAATAATTGCCTTGAAATGGCAAAAAAAAACAAAAAATACAAAAACCAAAACCCAAAATAAAAGTAATAATTTTATTACCTACCTGACTTACAGCAGATGTTTGTAATATCGAGCTGGGTTGTCTGGGTGCTAACTGGATTAGCAGCTACACAGGTGTAAGTAGAACAGTCTGGGTTGGTTTTATTCAGAGGAAGATAAAGACGTTCACTGGAATCTGAGCTGCTGATGCTGGAGATTCTCTCTTTCTCTTCATACCAGGACAAACTCACATCCTTCCCATTCTCCACAGAGCACAGAGGAGAGCACGACTCTCTGAGACGCACTGAGCGCTTTTCAGCTTGATTTCTTATGACTGGCTTTAATACTGGAGCTACAAAATACAAAATAAAACAATAAAACAGATAAGAGACATTGAAAAAGTTACATACAGCACTTGAACCACCTACAACAATAAAACTGTGCAAAAATACTATTAATTATAGTTCAAACGTCAAATCACTGACATTTGTTCGGCCTGTTTGGCTGCTAGAGAAGGTTCCATGTCTGATTTTATGCTGTAATTGTTGTTTGCCAAACTCAGGCAGGTTTCAGCGCGTCTGATATCTGCTGTGGCTCATAAACAGCACATTTGGGCTGTGTGTTAAATCTCTAGTCATTATACACGGACTTAGAACTGCCTCTGATCAACTCCTGCTGTTTATGTACGAGATCTCATCTTTCAGCTTTCAGCATAACATACTGTGTATTGTATTAGGTGATGTATAAATAACAAGTACATAGTTTTGGTAGATCTTCCATATTATTTTATAATATTTGGAAACAAAACACAAAAATGAGCCTGTATAATAAACCCTATAATAATCTATAAACCATATATACATTTTTTCTTTTGTGTTTACATTTTTACATTTGGTCTATATGTTCTTTGAATTTGCCAGTAAAAATCTTCCTCAATCATGTTTACATCTGGTCTTTTGGTCACATAGCATGACTGAGAAAAAATAGAAACATGTAGATCTGACTGTGAATAAAAGTGGAGCTAATTAATAAAAAAAACAAAACAACTGGTAACACTTTATTTTGCATTCACCGTAGATGCTCACTTGGTCTTCAAGGTTTAGGAAACCTTAAATGTTAAGAATGGTAAATCTCAATATGATGTACATGTTAAATACTGCTAAAATACGTTCTATAAACCAAGCAAAACACTTTATTCATAATAACAATAAAATAAATCCCTTTACAAATATGTTTTCATAACTGCTGCATCACATGGTTACTCTCTCTCGCCCTCTGAGTGAGGACAGGTGCGTTAAATATCTAATTCAATTTTTCATTTCTTTCAGACTTTAGCTACAGTGTGACATTACCTGAGAGAAACTTTTAACTGTTGTAATTTCCACAGACCAGCACAACCTCATGACATCATCACAATGCAACAATACTAGTAGAGGTAATTTTGCATATCAACCATGTTTTTGATAATAAACATATCCTTTTTCTGAAATTATTTCAAGCCATACATATCCAACAGACAGGCTTCCCTCTAACACAAAACTAATTATCTATTAAATGCAACTGTAAATGTAACAGAATCAAGAAAATCAAACCCTAAAACTAAATCTAATCCTAACCTGAACTTTAACACCAAGCCTAAACCTAATATTAACCCTGACACTGCTGATAATCAATTCATTTTAACCACACAGTTTGCAAACAATTTGAATAGTGTCTACAGATGATATAAGAGGGGAAAATCAAAATAAAGTATAGGAGGTAAATATTAAAACACAGAGGACAACCAGAATAAAAATTATTCAAATCTGTATCATTAGATGTTCATCCAAGATTTAACTCTGAACAAAATCTCATCACCCTAGACCCCATGTGTCAAACACAAGGTACACGGTCAACAACAGGCCCGCCACACAATCCTATCCGGCCCGAAAAAAGAATTTTCTATTAAAATTAGTTTGTTTTATAATCTGCTACATTACAGTCTACCCAGCATGCACTGCAATGTGGTGTGCTCCAACTCTCCTACCCCAATAACAGTCTATGGGACAGCAGTTACACCTCAATTCTACACACTTCTGTGCAGCTCCACACCAGCCATATCACCCAAATGCATTTCAGCTGCAGTTCCACCACCGGAAACTGAGTCCAAGTCTTAATGAACTTGCAGCAAAGTACAGATGCAAGGTCTCTAGTTCAAGCAGGTCAATAAGTAGGGTTAAAAGACCACCTGGGGACGTTTACATGTAATAAGTCAAGTTCTACTACAAGTGCCTGTATTTTACTGTTGAAGTCTTTGCATATTTTTAAATAAACAAGAGCCATAAGTTTGGGTTACAGCACAACATTAATTAAAAATAAAATAACTCTGGCCCACAGATTTGATGAGATTTTTAATTTGGCCCTTGTACTGGTTGATTGACACCCGTGCCCTAGACCAACCAGAACACGTTCTTTAGAATATTTCTTTATCATGCTAAACTTTGTTGGCAGAAGTGAACTGGTTTATGACTGATGTAGTTCACGCTGTTGGTCTTCAGGCTGAGCCCAGTTCTGCTTATTCATGTTCTGCCTTTTTCTACAGCAACTATAAAAATGGTAAATGTAATATTTACTCACCATAGACATCAACACTGAAACTCCAGACTGAGGATATTCCAGTAATGATGTGTAGTTTATAAACTCCAGAATCTTCTCTGCTGATGTTCCTGATGGTTAAAGATCCACTGGTTCTGTTCAGCTGCAGTCTGTCTCTGAATCTCTCACTGTAATAGTCTGTAATAATCTCTCCTCTAATGATCAGACTATTCACTATCTTTATATCTGTATTCTCAGATCTATAGAACCACAGTATGTGAGCATCACTCTGAACTCCAGTTAATCCAGTATGGATGGTCACAGTGTTTCCCTCCAGCTCCTGCAGTCTGACAACCTCTTCTCCAGCTGAGCACAGCAGACCTGAAACAGTGTAAGTAGATAATATTAGTCTAAAGACTCACATACAGAAGATATTTACTATCAGTTCATTTCTGAATCCACTACCTCAGATCATATCTCAGATAACGTCTAATGCCTGTATAAATGCCTTTTCTGCAACATGACAATGTAATTTTATCTACATTTAGTGCTGCCACTCCAGGCTATTCGCTGTGATCTTTTATTTAAAGTGTTCCATTGTGTAAAAAATCCAGCATTTAAGCTTTTGTTCAGTTCTGAGCTCATTTTCACTTCATATTCAAAATGTATTCAACTTTCAGCTCAGCTCTACTGTATAAACACATCAACACTCACAGTCACACTGTTTTCTATTAAACCCAGAGCAGTAACAGTAAAGACGATCTCTGTCAGTGATCAGACCGGACTGACCGCTCTGTCAGTCCAGAGCTCCTCGTTTTCCTGCAATAGTATGAGGAAAACAGACTTACAGTAAAGCAGGAGAAGCAGAGCTGGATGAATCCTGTATTCTGAGAACATCTTAACCAGCCATTCTGATCAACCAGCTTCATCTACTAACTCTTCAACTCCATCGTCAGTTTCTTCTCAGATTCATAGAAAACAAAAGAAACACGGAGCTGATGTGACAGGGGCTGGGCTAGGCTGGGCATGCCCATCATGCATTGCGGGAAAAGCCGCCGTTTTGAAATGGGTTGGAATTAAAATCATTTTAGTTTAGATGACTATTTTAACTGATAATAAACAGCCAGTATCACACAGAGGAGCTTTTACCTGCCTGTTTTGATACTAAAAGCACTGACAGTACAGCTAGAGTACAGTGAAGGGTTCTAGATAAATATCATTGGTATAAATACAGTAAGGTTCTTTATATCTTCTCTCCAGTCCCATCAGCAGAACCTGCCCTAATGTGATGAAGGACTGATCAGCTGAAGCAGGTACTGGATGGAAACTGTACATACTGGACTTCCTCCAGAGGAGATGTAGAAATGATTTAACTGTGATCAGTTCATATTTCTGATGTCATATTTCTATTTACTATTCAGATAAATCTACGCATCATTTCCTCAGACTAAGACCTCCTTATTAGGTCACAGTTCTGCCATATTTTCTGTGTAATTTTACTCTGTTGTGTTTCTCTGTTTACATTTTGCTTACATAAGCTGATCCCATGCACTCCCATACTGAGACTTCAGACCACAGCGCTGTTGGCTTCTGTGTGGTGAGCTATGGTGAGCAACAACAACAGCAACAACAACAATAACAACAACAACAATTATTATTATTATTATTGTTATAGGAAGAAAAGGAAGCTTTATTTATAGAGCGCCTGTTACAGATTCAAGCACATTTTACAACACTAATATAAAAGTAAAAGTAAAATACCAAATAATTGGTAACAGTCTGAGGAAAAACATCAAGACTGTACAAATCTGCATATAAAAAGTAAATTATAAAACCACATATACAAATAAGAAAAATCAAACAATAGAATATATTTGAAAAAATGTCTATGTTCAACCACTATTGGTTTTTCTATTCTTATAATCAAGCTTGGAACACTAGAACCACCCTCACTGGTGCTCTATAGAGCCATTATTTATTATTAAACTGCACTGAAAATAAGAGAAACACTCCCATTCACATAGGTGCAATTCCCTCGCATCCTTTTTTATAATTATGAATTATATAGTGTTTCTTTCTTTTAATATCTTTTATATGTTACATTAGCCTATATGTCTGCTTTATATATTTTTTTTTTGGTTTACACACCATTAGGATTGCTACCCAATGTCATTGTACCTTGTGCAATTACAATAAAAAATCTTGAATCATTTCACATTCTCCATTACTCTGGAAAACCATTCCACCACGCAAAGAACCGTTTAAGCATGAAATGGTTAATGATATAGAATTCCTGGTTCTGGTATTAAAGAACCGTCTTTTTAAATAGAGCATGAATGGCTGTGAGTGGCACAGCTGATTCATAGCTTGTATCTGTGGCTGCAGTTTCAGAGTTTTTCAACACATGTTCAGCCAAGCTGAGGCAGTCATTATAATTCATGCTGAAGGCATTGCCGGAATATGTTAAAAGCTCTGCATAAAGAGGAATATTAATTTAACTGTTACTTTTTCCCACAGTGTCATGAACAATGTTTTCCAATGTAGCCTAAAGTGGAATTTACAAAGCAATCAATCACAACTAAAACAATCAGAGATCACAGAAGATAATCTCTAACGTACATCTGAAATGTGTCCTAAAGAACGTCACATTCATTGTCCTGGTGTAAAAGTTTTAGATACACTGGGGCCTCATTTTAAGCTGAAACCCACCACTTCCGTTTTAATGTGCGAGTCTGGGGGGCTGCTGACTGCTGCCACTCTGGTTAGAGTGCACCAACCACAGACATATAGTACTGAACAAAAGTCACAGACCACCCTTCAGGAGATAATTCTGAGAATATTAAATATAAATTAATCCAATTGGATAAAGAAGAGTCCACATATACCTGCAGCTCTTCATTTGGGCATTCAAATGAACCATCATTATCAGTGACTTATGACGGCGCTATCATGTGATTAGGGAGACGCCTGCAACTGACCTGGAAGCAAAATATACATATATGTAAAACCTAAGTATAAACTGAACACTAGAGCAGCAGAATTTCACTGGAGTTTTTTCTCAGTGTGTTGGAGGGTTTAATGCATCCTCTCTCCATTTACCATCATCCACACATCAATACATTATCACATGCTCCTGTGATCTAATGAGCTGATGCACTGAGAACCATAATGGAAAATGTGGTTTGTTTATCCATCCATCATCACTTATTCAGTATCTGTTGTTCTTTCCACAGAGTGAGTTCAGCCGTCTGCTGTATGAAATGAACAGATGAGTGAGCTGGAAAAACAGAGAAAATGAAATGAATAACCAGCAATTAAACAAGAGCTACAGTTATAATGAGCTACGCTGGATTCTCTTGAGTGAAAATTAATGCTGTACTCATATATGTTCTTTTTAGCCGATCAAATTATTACTAATTTAGCTGTTTTTGTGGTTGATTAGATCTTAGATGAGACATATGAATATTATAGGTTATATTGAAGATAACTGCATACAGTCAGGGGAGTTTTAACCCGCTGTTCTTTGTTTTATTAGCAGGTCAGTCATGCTTCTCCACCTGTTTTATTGTTTAGTTCCTTTTTTAAACTGTTGTCAGGCATTTTATTTCTCTGTTTTGTGGTCTGACTCGTCATCAGTTTCAGGGAAACACCAGAAAGATGCAGCAGAATCAGTAATTCAGAAAAACAGAACTAAACAGAGACCACCAGAGTAGAGGTTCCCAGCTTCTCAGACAGGAAGTGTCATGTTCTGAGAGGGTGGGAGGTCTTAATGGGTAAGGGAAGTCCTTAACAGCAGCCCCCACATTCACTAAACCACCCCCACATACTACAACTGTCTATTGCATGTTTATTGTAAAAGTGTTGAAATGATAAGTTTTTAAATAAAGTTTTGAAAAAGGTTTGAGTAGTTTTTCTTTGTGTCTCAGTGAACACAGCAATCACTATTTTCACAGTGTCTTTTATGAAAAAGGGGAAAAACGTTCACCATTAATAGTCCTCTAGACGACCACACTGTTACTCACCTCCACATGATTCACTTCATAGTTAGATGATAAGAATAAACAACAAAGGGCGTCTAAACAACAACAACATACAAAAACAGCTTTGATCAAACAAGATAATGATAAGCCACTCACTGACCCTACACTGTTTACTGATGGGCCATTTTATAGTGTCTTTTTACTCTTGGGAACGCCCCCGAGCAGTTATTTCCAGTCAAATAAGATCAGATTATCTCTTTGAATAGGGAGAGAGCTACAAAACCTGAAACCGAAACACACGTTATTATTTTTTCAGAAATATATTTGAAATCAATGTCAAAAATTGCATTATGGATTGATATTTATGTGTATATACACATTATTTGAGCCAAACGTATCATGTAATTTTGGTCTGATTTGCCAGTAATTTTAGGGAGGGTTCTTCTGGCTACATCTTCACAGTGAGGGGGGCTTTCCCAGCAAGCTGATTTCATCAAAGGTGGGACTTTCCCATAAACAGATGCCATGTTAAGTGTTTTAAGTGTTTCCATTCATTCTACAGACATTGAACTGTTTCCTCTTATAATGTCTTTGGCTTTTGTTCTCTGGAAACATGTTCATTCTGGACTGTAGTCGTTTAAGTCAGCTCAACAAAGAAAACTGACTTTAGGTCTGAAACAGTAAAGCTAGAATCTGTGAAACAGGCCTAAGCTGTGAACAGGCTCAGTTTACTTCATGGTAAATGAACCGTGCTGTCAGTTTGGAATTTTCCTCCCCTTATTTTCATAGGTATGGTGTGGAGGTATGGGAACTGAATTCTGAGACCTTTAGAAATTCCCTGTTATCTGTTCATCTGCTCAGTGCACTGTAATGGTTATGACATCCAGACAAAAGTTTAGTGCTGCTTCATTTTGAAAGAACAAGTCAGAAGAAGCCAAAATAACTTAACTGGGATGTTAGTAGACTGCAATGACTTCCCCATTTCAGCTCCACAAGGAATTATAATAAAATCTTATTATTATTTATTATAAAAAAAGTCTTTGAAGACATTCCTTAAGAATATTCCTTATTTTTAACATCTACAAGATGATAAAGGTGAAAATGAAATAAAATAATATTACACATGGAATTGCAGTGACCAAAAGCGTTAAATAAGTCAAAATAACTTCTATTTTAGATTCTTCACGCTGCTTCTCCCCCTCTCTGTAAACACTTTGTGTGATGTTGTGCACATCCTGT